>NC_089849.1:100308821-100558821 GCF_035609145.1 Eleutherodactylus coqui
ATTAATCGGTTTTGGTTGGTGGATCCCAGGAAGGCCTATATTCACACAGTCAGCACCGCGTTGGGTGCAATTTGGGTTCTGTCTTGCACAAGTGCAGGATTGGGGGAGCTGAAAATAAGGTGACCCTGCGGTCTGCTCCGGGGTGTCGTATGTCACAGGTTGGTGACCATTAGACCCGTTAACCCTGCATCCATGACAGTTTCCATCATAGAATGAATGCAGGAATCTGTTTTTTTTTTCCTGCTCCCTTGACAGCACAAGAAAATGGCAAGCTAAATGCAGATGTGAATAGAGCCTTCGTTTAGACTATGGGCACACCTTGTGATCAGGAAAGTACACACTGTGTCTCCAATCCTGCTCCTGTACTAATCCCAGCGTATCTCCTACACTAAGGAACTTACTGTAAGCAGCTTCTGATTGGTCAACTTGGGGCTTGCAGTTTTATCGGGAATTGTGCATGTCACTGTTATAGAGGCACTGCAGCTGGCAATGTTCTGGGGCACTGGTGGTGACTACTGGGAGAACTGTCTGGCACTGTTATGGGGACACTATGGCTTGTGATTTCAGGTAGGTAATCTGACTTGGCAATATTCTTGGGAGCTGTGTTTGTTGCTGTACAGTTAATACCTGTATGGGGGACTATGGCCACGTAAAATAGGAATCCAGGCAACAGGTTTAACTACTAAAAGCAGCTGCAGAGTGCAATATGTTATCAGTTAGACAATGCCATTCACCAGCTCAACCCATAGCTTTGAGGGTATCCTGGCTGAAACATGTATTACAAGGCTTAGCAACACAAGGGAGCACTGGCTTACAGAACAAGTGTGAGGTGCATATTCCCATTAATATCCCATCCAATTTGCCCATAGTAATGAGTTGTCCACTCCATTTTCCTTTCTAAAGGAGGAAGACTGAAGCATAAACTGAAGAATACACCCTGCCTACAGTGAAGCATGGCGGTAGCTTGGTGATGTTCTGAAGTTGCCTTGCTTCTTCTGCAACTGGAAACCTGCAGTGTGTGGAGGGCAAGATACAGTTAGTCAAGTATCAGGAAACATTAGGAGAAAATGTCATGTCTTCTGTGAGGAAGCTGAAGCTTGGGCGTCATTGGACCTTCCAAACCGGAGAATGATCCCAAGTATACCTCAAATCCACCAAGCCTTGGTTGCGGAAGTAATCCTGTAAGATTCTGGAGTGGCCATCAGTCGCCTGACTTGAACCCCATAGAAAATCTTTGGTGGAATTTGAAGAAGATGGTTGCACATGCAAACCCAAGAATATTAGTGAACTGTAAGCCATTGCCCATGAGGAATGGTCTAAGATCTCAGAATCTCTGTCAGAAGCTGGTGTCCGGTTATGCATCCCGGTTGCAGCAGGTCTTAACAACAAAAGGGTCTCTACTGAGTACTGAAGATGCATGTCATGAAGGGGGTGAATAATTCTGAGACTCCAGGAATCATTGCATTTAAATAAACCATTTGTAACATTAGTTGTGTTACACAATTAAGATTGTTCTTGATTGTTCTGAAAGTTTGGAAATTTGGAAAATAAACCTAATTTGTAATAGGAGTTGAATAATTTTGATTGCAACGGTAACTACTCTGCAACAACTGCACTGATAAGAAAAAGCACTCAAAAATAGGGTATTTAATATAGCCCCACAAAGTACCTAATCACACAATACAGTGGTCCCATGCCACCTTCACAAGTTTCAGCTGTCTTTCCCTTTTTCTGCTGTATCTGCTGCAGTCTGTGCTCTCCTTTACAGAGCTGTCCAGCCTTCCTCTCCTCCCTTCTCTCGACTCTCACATTGTCCTCCAGCGCTCTCTTCCTCCTGCCTCTGAACTCCTGCTCCTCTATTCCCGCTCCTGCACCCACTGTCCCTCCGCTTGCCACCCTGCACTGATGGTGAGGAGTCCTGTTGGTTGTGAGCTGGCTCTTCTCATGGCAGCCACATCTGGAGGACATCTTTTGATGCCCCCTGCTAATTACAGGTCTGGTAGGGAGCGGTCTGGCAATTTAGCGGACAGTTTGGGCAGCTATGGGTCTCTGAGAGCCTTAGGTGGTCACCCAAAGCGCTTCTATTATAGTCCAGCATGGTCTCCCCTCAGAGCGCAATGTGTGCAGGAGACAGAGGAGGAGTCCTGTTATGTTGCGCACAAGACTTCCAGATCCATAGTGCTCTATTGCAGCTGGAAGTTTGGAAGTGAGGGCCTTGCAAATCTGTCATCAGTAAGTAAAGAGGGGCACAGGGCTGTTCAGCCCCTGGCTCTCCTGCCCTATGGGCCCTATAATTCACAGAGTCTGCCTCTACTGACAGTACGCCAATGACTGAGGTGGTCACTTAGGGGTCACTATTACTGTAAGAGGATGTAAAGGGTGTGGCTTAATGCAAAAAGGGGTTGGCCCAACATAAAATAATGTGATGAAGTACATGTAATATACTTCAGAGCTGCACTCGCTTTTCTGCAGATTTCAGAGTTGACATCCTCTAGATCAGTGATGGCGAACGTTTTAGAGACCGAGTGCCCAAACTGCAACTCAAAACCCACTTATTTATCGCAAAGTGCCAACACGTCGGGGGTGGGGGTTATCACGACGTATCATTTTTACCTCCGTCGTTCTTAAAAGGACAGGGCTATTTCAAAATAGACTGGGTGCAGATTTTGACTTCTTTTGAATACGGAAATGCTATGGAATTTGCCACGAAAATTTCCGCTGAGGACATTCTGCAGCATTTCCACTTCGTGTAAACATATCCCAGCAGTGATATTGACCCCTCCAAGAGCGGCCCCAGCAGTAAGGGTGACAACCCCAGAGCAGCCCCTGCGCTTATAGTGACCCCCCCAAAGCGGCTTTAGTTGTTATAGTGACCCCGCACAGCAGCCCCAGCAGTAATAGTGACACCGCACAGTGGCCCCCCAGTAGTAATAGCGACACCACACAGTGGCCTCAGTGGTAATAGTGACATCCCACAGTGGCCCCAGTAGTAATAGTGACACCACACAGCGGCCCCAGTAGTAATAATGACATCCCACAGCACCCCCAGTAGTAATAGTGACATCCCACAGCAGCCCCCAGTAGTAACAGTGACATCCCACAGTAGCCCCCAGTAGTAATAGTGACATCCCACAGCGGCCCCAGTGGTAATAGTGATACCCCACAGTGGTCCCCAGTAGTAATAGTGACACTTCACAGAATCCCCAGTAGTAATAGTGACATCCCACAGTGGCCCCTGTAGTAATAGCGCCCCCACTACCCTCTGAGACCCAAATACCCCCCACCTCTTCTGTTTGGCCCTGTTGCTGTCACTGATCCCAGGAGCACACTGTGACGTGCTTCCGGACACCTCCTCCCTTCCCGCTCTCGCGAAACCAAGTAGGAGACATCAGAGGAGGGGGGAGGAGGATCCGGCTGCACACTGACGTCACAGTGTGCGCCGGGATCAGCGCCTCTAGCAGTGCTGCTGAGTGCATACCAGCAGGGAAGCTGCGGCACCCCTGCCGGTATTTACTAATGTGGTGAGCGGCCGATGGTGGCGAGTGCCAGCTGGGAAGGCTCTGAGTGCCGCTTCTGGCACGCGTGCCATAGGTTCGCCACCACTGCTCTAGATGATCTGCATCTGCAAAGAGCTTGATCCGGTGATTTGCATCCTGGACACAAGGAAGTGTATGGTCATGTCACGCACCAAAGACTAAATGCCCATTTGCATTGAATAAAAGATGATTTTTGTTATCTTTCTTTCTGGGAAAGCTGGATGAAGACCAATATAGCCTTTACTTCAGCGCACATAGAGGTTGTCACTTTGGTTCATTGACTCCGGGATCACAAATCTGTAGTCAAGCGTCTGATAGTACATGGATTTTAGGGGTGGGCAATGGCTGTTGGCATTGCTGAGTGACTTACAAAGGGTGAGGCTTTCATTGAAAGCTGCACATATATGTTGGCCAACCTGCGAGTGCCAAGAAGCTTGTAAAGCTAAACTTTGATCCCAAATGCCACACATTGTCCCTGGGGTATGCCATCCTGCTACTCAACCTTCAAAGCCAACAGTAGATAGCACAGAGGTCAGGTCTCCGGGTGGCTCCACTTTTGGATATCAGGGATTTAAGAGCCTCAGAATCCGTCCTCAAAAGAAATTCTGAAGGGCAATGACAGCCCAGTATGTCAGTGACAATGCTGTAGAGCCCCCACCCCGTCCTCAGACCCTTACCTGTTCTTAGATGGAACTCGTCAGACCAACTGGTGGTGATCCCCTGACATACCGGCTCCTTCCACTATGTCCTCAGCCTGGGACCTACAAGATCAGCACCCTTGTCTCCTGAAATACTTTGTGCTGCTGGGGACCCAGCTGAGGCAACCAGGCTCTCGTTCAAAATCTGATGGTTGCAGGTTCAATCCCTGCATGGATCAGGTAGCCAGCTGAAGGTTGAGTCAGCCTTCCATCCCTCCGAGGTCGGTAAAATGAGCACCCAGCTTGCTAGGGGATAATTAATTACTGAAAGCGCTGCGGAATAAGTTGGTTGTAAGTTACAAATAACAAGTCCCTTTCCCTTTTTAACCCCCAGCAGTCATGTTAAAATTGGGAAAATGTTATTTTTAATGTAAATATATATTTGATGCAGAACGCAGTCACTTTTAAGTGCATTTTTAACCCCTTAAGCCTCCTGTCCATGGCCGTACTGGTAAAACGCCGTGGGTCTGCCCGCAGCATTTTACCATGGTTTGTAAATACGCGTACTGCGCATGCCCGCCTATCACATGCATAGGTTGAAACATTGTCTTTGTGTGGACTGAATAAAGAACATGACCTTTTAAAGGACACGCCCATTGGACTTTTTGAACCCCTGATGCTGCTTCATCTCTGAGGTTTGGCTGGATTTACATGGATGAGGGGTCCACATTATATTTGCAGCATGCATCACATCCCATGTTATATACTTCCTCTCTAATCAGAGAGGCTCTTGAGTGCTGCTGACAATATATATTTCCTTGCTGTTTCATATGAAATCACTGCCCATATACGCAATGTATTGCGTATGTACAGCGTTTGCATACACTACCTATACAAATGTATAGGGCTCACGCTGCGTGGTACACCGAGAAATAGAGCAAGCTAATATCTATTTCCCGTGCATATCGATATGTCTAGAATCCTAGACTGGTAGAGTTGGAAGGGCCCTCCAGGGTCATCGGGTCCAACCCCCTGCTCAGTGCAGGATCAATAAATCATCCCAGACAGATATCTGTCCAGCCTTTGTTTGAAGACTTCCAATGAAGGAGAACTCACCACCTCCTGTGGTAACCTGTTCCACTCATTGATCATGGACATGTGCATGGATCAATGAAGGTTCATTGACCCCATTTACCACGTATCATGTGACCATGCATTACACACGTAATATGCAGTGAAAAAAGGCCCATGGACATGAGCCCTTAGTGACATAACTAATTTTAGCTTTAAGAGCTCAGTCACACGGGCGTATTGTGATTGCATATCACACGCACATTTTTCATGCATGTTATATGTGGTGCTAAAGGCTTATTCAGATGACCGTATTTGCGCAGGCATTTCTGCATGTTAAAAAGTCGCACATGTAACGCGACCATGCTATGCGTTGGATTTCAATTGCTTCATTCAGGTAAATTAACTTTGTTCAGTAAAGGCTTTATTTGCGCACATAATTGGTACTTAAGTAGCTGAGTACCTACTTAATACTTTATGCAAAATAATCGCTCAAAGATGTCACTCAAACTGTCGTTGGAGTGATCTTTCAGCGATCATCTGCTGGTGTAAATGAACCTTTAGGATAGGTTCTAGTTTCTAACAATTAACATATGTTAATACCTTAAAAACGTGATATCCAATAAAACAACAAGAAATAAAACTTAACTAAGGATACACTTTTTAATATCACTGCTTGGCTTAAGGAATTCAAAGGAGGAGGAGGAGGAGCTTCTCTTATAAAAATGAGAAAGGCCTGTGAGAGGTGGATACAAGAATCTAATACATTCTAGTGTATAATATTGAACAAGTTAACCATTTAGCTGCTGCTATTTACTAAGAAGGAAGCTATACCAATATAGTATTGCATAGGCTGATGTGAGAAACATATGAAAAGACATATACAATAGAATACATATATTATTACTATAACAGTACCATTTTGAGGCATATACAACTTTCTCATAATTTTTTTATTCCTCTTTTGCTGCTTTTTTTTTTGTAAAACCATTTAGATGCCGCCATCAGCAATGATTACAGCCTCTGCGGGCTTAAAAGGTGTAGAGGAGTGATTAGATGAGTAAGTCCTCATCATTTCACTCCTTTTTGGGGGGAAAAAAGACACCCATATGTGAGATAGAGCAAATATGTTCTCTGATTAATGGGGATAACATTTACAAAAATTCATGTCACTCCTCTCCTGGGGCATAGTCACTCCTCCCTTTCCTCTGCACACATTGACTAAAATGACAGCTGTAAATTCAGTATTCCGGACCATACTTCAAATGGCTATAGCTCGTGGCCTTTAAGGACTTCCAGCATGCTTTTGATGTGGAAGACATGGAAAAAAGAAGGTGGAGCAACCAGAATAAGAAAAAGTATGTAGGACTATATCCTATATAAGGATGTGTAGATTGGGTCCTTGACAAGGCAATGTTCTTTGTATAACAGGTGCAGCCAACCCCAACTAACTATCTCAATCTCTAGGGTAGATGTAAGGTTGGGACATCGAAAACCAATATATATATATTGAAATATCTATATATATATATCGAAATATCGATATATCGCTAATGCTATGGCGATACTTTTCATCGATATTGTTATGTCCGATATAGCGGTAACATCTATAGTTTAAGGCGATATAATATCGATTTTTGTAAAGCAGAAACATGTCTTGTGGTCCGGTGACCATATATTCTTTCTTTACAGTCTGCCCTTTCCTATGTGTCGGTACAGGATGTAGTTTTGATCAAGGCACTAATGAACTTATAAACAAGTTCTAGAAACTTTTGGAAAGTGTGAGGCGACTCTTTGTCACCAGTAAGGTTTGCTCCAGGCAAAATGGCTCTCAGAAACAGTGGGGTCTTCGGCCCCTCCTCCACATGCGTTTGTTCATCGCGCAGGCTCTGAACGCTTACATCTAACGCGATGGCTCTGGGCTATGCTTTCTAAATTAAAGCATTTCCACATGCAGATGGAGGGCTGCGCTGAACGCACGAAGGTCGCGTCCAGAAAAGGAGACACGACATGTCGTGCATTCAGCGTCTAACGCGAACGCAGTGCCCATAGAAAAGATAGGAGACCCATCTAACGCAATTACAATTGCATCCGAGGCACTGCGTTCACGTTACCAGGCCCTGCATTGTTTACAAGTTGCCATGGAGACCGTTGGTCCCTCAGCGGCAACTTGAAAAAAATACAGGGCATGCAGCCCCACAAACACACAGAGATCACGCTCACATCCCATCAGGTACAGCGTCCATCCTCTGGCTTCCTTGTAGCTGGCAGGCCCTTGTTTCTGTGTGTTTGCCTCCAATCATCTTCCTGCACTCCCAGTCATGCTTTATTAACCCTAGACCTGTTTTATTTTTATACAGCATTTAAAGTCGATATATTGAAATATCGCTAGTTTTCCACCGATATTTTACAATAATCGATAGTTTGTTCAGCGATAGTCGATACCATCGATATTTTAGTGTCGATGTCCCAAACTTAGGTGGATGTATAGGCAATATATACCAAGAAAGGTCTAAAAACTGAGTATAATGTGCAGGACTCCCTGTGGGAGCTTTGCAGCGTCCTATAGGGTAACCCCGGACACAGGGCATACGTTGAGCTGGGAGGGGAAGTCACGGTGGCACTTACCAGGCTCCCTCCCAGAGGGACACACGTAGCCTCGCCCAGAGTAGCACTGGGCCTCTTCCGGACACCCCTAGGAGAGGGCTGGCTAATAAACATAGGAACAGGATACACTTTTGTCACAGGTGACTCCACCGTTCCGTTACCCACTGGAATGACCCTCGGCGGTAAATAAATGGACCACAGACTTGTGTAACGTACCTTAGGTCCCTGGTAATGGTCAGGGCCTGGCAAAACTTTACTGAATAAACTGGTTATAAGGCACAAATGCAAAAGACAACCGTGCAGGCAAAACAGCCGTTTAGAGATCAGGGAGGAAACATAGGATGCAAACGGTCCTACAGGCCAAGTTATCTGACAGGAACCTCTCCTGGACGGGAAACTCTCCAGAGGAGGACAATGGTAGGGACACTCCACAGACACTCTTGGGTATAGTACCTCTGCACGGTGATCTCAGCCTTTTCTTTCCATGCTCGCTCTCAAACTCTCTCTCTCTTATTTGCTTTGTACTTCCTCCTCCACGATTCCTGGAAGAGGGAACCTCAGGAATTGTATGCCGCAAAATGATTAATGAGGCGGCGTGGGACTGGGGGCGGGGCGGGAAGGAGATAGACAGGTTGAATAGCGAGCGGTTAGGGGGGGAAGGGGAGGAGCTATAGGCAGGAAGAGACGGGAGCGGGGAGCGGGAAAAAATCAGTGTGAGTTGGAGCCAGCGTGGGAGAAGGAGCGTCAGAAGAAAACACCCACCCACCCGCCCCGTGGAGGGTAGGAGGAGGGGTGTTTTTTGGAGTAGGGGTAGGTAGGAAGTTGTCACAGCAGGAGGTAAGGCCGGGAGCTTCCCATGCGGGCTACGGCGCAAAGGAAGGTTTACAGGCCCATGTATAGGGGCTTACGAACGTCCTCTGGGCCGTTACAGTATTAACAATAGTTCAATTAGGCATGGGAGGTTAGAGTTAGATAAAGTTAGTAAAGTTAAAATTAAATAGTAAAGTTAAAATTATATGTTGGAATTATTTAATAAAGCTGTGGCCAACCCACGTTTTCACCAAGAAGTGTGTTTGGTATGTTTTTTGGTTATAGGTAAGCGAGCTATAAGTAAGGTAAGGTGCCCCCAGTCCTGCTCCTCTTCCTCCATTCTTCACCACATGGAAGTTGAAGGTATTCCCATGTGGCTGGCACTCTCAGGAACCCAGAAGAACAGACTGACTCCTCTCAGTCTAATACTCCTATTTATAATCTCACCATGTGACTAGACAAATATTGATATATTCCAGACATCTCTCAGTCTCATGCAGACCTTTAACTCTTCATTTGCTACAGCTGTGAAATACACCTAACAGAATGACTAGACAATTTTGCACAGTGCACCTATAAAAGACATGTATGACACTTATGGAGAGGCCAGCAACATAGACTTCTGGCCACTACAGCTGGTGGAAGGGTTTGTGTCAGGACAGTAAGGCAGCAGCCATGTGGCCCAGCAAATACTGAGGAAGAGGCTTTTGGGTATGTATATGTGTGTATATATATATATTATAGTGCTTGTTTTAAACTAGGCAGAGAGGTTAAGCAAAAATACCATGTGTATTCCATATATGTCCACAAGTTACACCTTATACCACCTTTTTTGGTATATATTGACATGCTTTCAGTGTCATTTTTAAGCCAAGAGTCTTAGCGTTTGGTAGCCCTCACTGAACCAGAGTTACCGCTATTTAAAGTAGAACAAGTCCTGTTTGTCCAAATATATAGTGTCCTTTTCCTGCAGAACTAACAGAGCTTGTCCTAAACCAGTGGTGGCGAACCTATGGCACGCGTGCCAGAGGCGGCACTCAGAGCCTTTCCAGCTTGCACTCGCCACCATCGGCTGCTCACCACATTAGTAAATACCGGCAGGGGTGCCGCAGCTCCCCTGCTGGTATTCACTCAGCAGCGCTGCTAGAGGCGCTGATCTCGGCACACACTGTGATGTCAGTGTGCAGCCGGGATCCTCTTCCCCCCTCCTCTGACGTCTCCTACTTGGTTTCGCGAGAGCAGGGGAGGGGAGAAGGTGTCCGGCAGTACGTCACATTGTGCTCCTGGGATCAGTGGCAGCAACAGCACCAAGCAGAGGAGGTGGGGGGTGGGGGGGAATTTGGGTCTCAGAGGGGGGCGCTATTACTACAGGGGCTACTATGGGATGTCGCTATTACTACTGGGGGCCACTGTGGGATGTCACTATTACTACTGGGGACGCTGTGAGGTGAAACTATTACTACTGAGGGCTGCTGTGGGATGTCATTATTACTACTGGGCTGATGTGGGATGTCACTATTACTACTGGGATCACTGTGGGATGTCACTATTATGACTGGGGCCACTGTGCGGTGTCACTATTACCGCTGGGGCCGCTGTGTGGGGTCACTATACCACTAAAGCCGCTCTGGGGTGGGTCACTATTAGCACTGAGGCTGCTCTGGGGGGTCACCCTTACTGCTGGAGCCGCTCTGGGGGGGGGGGGGGTCAATATCACTGCTGGGATATGTTTACACGAGGTGGAAATTCTGCAGAATGTCCTCAGCGGAAATTTCCGTGGCAAATTCCACAGCATTTCCGTATCCAAAAGAACTCAAAGTCTGCACGCTGTCTATTTTGAAACAGCCTTGTCCTTTTAAGAACGACGGGGGTAAAAATCATACGTCGTGATAAGCCCCGCCCCCTGACATGTTAGCACTTTACAATAAATAAATGGGTTTTGGGTTGCAGTTTGGGCACTCGGTCTCTAAAAGGTTCACCATCACTGTCCTAAACTGTTGGCGGAGTTTGATGGGGATCAGTTTAGGATCACCTTTGTTAAAGCTGAAGGTCATGTGTCTTTTCGTAAAATATTCAGTCTTCAGACAGTTATGTGGTTTAACTTGCACTTTGTCAGACTTTTATTTGGCACGGTTGCACGTCAAAATAAGTAGAAACAAAAAAACGTGCCTTCCAGCAATTTTACATGGAGATTCCTCTTTATCACTTTACAAAGGTTACAGGGTTTTTAGCAACCGTACTTCCAGTCCAGAGCAGCACTTCTGTCTACTGCAGTTGGAGCAACTCCATGTACTCTGAGCTTAAGTACCCTCCTCACTAGATGATTTAGCCAGCAGCTGGACACTCCGTGTTAATTCACACAGGTGAGGAATCTTGAGGAAATATACCTCAAAAATTGAAAAGTTGGAGTTCCAAGATCCATGGCGTGACTTTACTATATTTTTTCTTGTTTAAATTCATCCATTTGAAGGGACATGAATGAATAGCTAAGGGCTATGTGTCATTGGCTGAGTGCTCAGCCAATAGCTAAGCACTAGCTGCTATTGGCTGAGCCCTCAGCCCATCAGCACAGCCCTTTCAGGAGGCGGGGATTTTTAAATCCCCGCCTGCTGAAAGAGCTTAATAGCAGTGCAGGGGAGCCAGCCGGAGGACGCGTCTGAGTCCCGGAGAGGTGAGTAATTTTTAATTTTTTTTACACTTAGTGCTGATTATCGGGACAGGGCTTATATTTCAAGCCCTTCCCCGATAATCATACTGCAGGGCATGGCAGAAACCATTGCTTTCAATGGGATCGGCAGCAGTTTGATTCATAATTACCTAATAAATGTTCTAACCCCTTAATGCCACAGGGGTTAAATATATGTCCTAGCTGTGGGGTGCAAGCTCAGAAGAGGGGTTCGCCATGTGGCATCGGGAGTCGACTGTTACTTATAGCCGGCCTCTCACTGCAACAGCTGGGATACATAAGGACAGCGTCCCCCTGTTAACCCCTTACATGCTGCGATCTATGCAGATTACGGTATGTAAAGGGTTCACAGGGGGAGAGCCAACAGATTGCCAAGGCAACAGGACGCCAGCTACAGACGTCCTGGCTTGCCTTTGCCTGTGTTCGCTGTTACAAGCGATAAGGCATTGCAGTACAGAAGTCCTGCAATGCTTTGCCATTGCAATCACAGCTGCTATGGATTAAGTCCCCTTCAAGGACATAAAGAGTTAAAAAAACAAAAGGTGTTAAAAAAAGTGTAAAAAAACAGAACAAAACAAAAAAAAACCCAAAACCCCTCTTTTGCTCATTTTTCCCGATTTGTGTAAAAAAAATAAAAATGTACGAAAAAACCCACATATTTAGTATCATCATGTCTGTAATGACCTGTACTATACGTTAAACACACTATTCATCCTGCACATCAAAAACCGTTAAAAAAAGGCAAAATGCTTCATTTTCCTCACAAAAAACACAAAGCCGCATGCACTCCAAAAATTGTACAAATAAAAACTACAGCTCCTCACACAATAAACAAGCCCTCACAGAGCTCCGTCCATGGAAAAATAAAAAAGTTATGGGACGTTGAATGCAGCGATGTAAAAATTAGTATAATGTACAAAAAAGGGGTTTTATTGTGAAAAAACCTAAAAAAAATTATGTTTTAGGTATCGTCCTAATCGTATCGACCTACAGAAAAAATGTCTTGTCATTTATGATGTATGATTAACGCTCTTAAAAAAAAAAAAAAAAAAACAATGCAGAATTTCTGTGCTTTCTCTCCCTGCTCTAAAAAAAATAAAAAAAATAAAAGTTTAACAATACATGATATGCAACCAATAAAAACTATAGTTCGAACGCCAAAACAAGCCCTTGTACGGCGGCCGTGTCGACGAAAAAATACAACAATTATGATTTTTGAAAAGTGGAGATGGAAATCCCCTAAAAATCGTTGTGTCCTTAAGCCCAAACTAGGCCATGTCATTAAGGGGTTAAGTTACGCAGAACACATTCCCCCATTACCATTTGCTGTTTATTACCCTTCAGTCTTTGGGATTTGACGCTGATTATGTCGTTATTAAACAACTTTGTTGTGGTTAAGGCAGATTAACGCTCTAGAGGACTGCTGGTCTGTGGCGCAGGGTAAAGGAACACAATGGGCATCACTCCAGGGGGATTGTGTGGCTGGATCAAGACACTGCAGTGTTTTCTTCCAAGTGTTTATTGGAAGCTGAGAAGCAAAGCGCAAATTATTGTTTTATGACTGTTGTCAGAAGAGAAGCCGGGTTATACAATTCTTTCTCTTAGAGTGCCCCTTAGATTGGAGAAAGAAAGATGGTCGCACCAGCTTCTCTGTCCGCAGGAGTCAGACCGGCATGAAGTGTCAGGTGAATGCCCGCGGACTGGTTGGAATCCGACTGTGAAATCTCGCAGCGGAATCAGACCCGGTGTCCAGCCAGAGACCCATCTATATATATAAAGCTGAAAGCCCTCACTCACTGACTGACTGACTGACTCACTCACTCACTGACTCACTGACTGACTCGCCAAAAGTTCTCAAACTTCCCAATGTCGTAGAAACATGAATTGTGGCACGAGCATAGATTATCTCCAAAATAGGAAAAGTAATTGGGTCCCAACTCGATTATTCAATTCTAGCGCAAAAGAATTAGCGCCGAAATTTAACGTGCATAACCTAAAACTCTCACTTCCCAATGTCATAGAAACTTAAAATTTGGCATGAGCATTGATTATGTCATAAATAGGAAAAGTTAATGGGTCCCAACTCGATTATTCAATTCTATGCGCAAAAGAATTAGCGTCCAAATTTTACGTACGTAATGTATTTTTCTCACTTTCCGGTGTCATAGAAACGTGAAATTTGGCACGAGCATTGATTATGTCATAAATAGGAAAAGCTAATGGGTCCCAACTCAATTATTCAATTCTAAGCGCAAAAGAATTAGCGTCCAAATTTTATGTGTGGAATGTATTTTTCTCACTTTCCGGTGTCATAGAAACGTGAAATTTGGCACGGGCATTGATTATGTCATAATTGGAAAAGCTAATGGGTCCCAACTTGATTATTCAATTCTATGCGCAAAAGAATTAGCGTCCAAATTTTACATATGGAATGTAATTTTCTAACTTTCCGGTGTCATAGAAACGTGAAATTTGGCACGAGCATTGATTATCTCATAAATAGGAAAAACTAATGGGTCCCAACTCGATTATTCAATTCTATGCGCTAAAGAATTAGCATCCAAATTTTATGTGCGGAATGTATTTTTCTCACTTTTACGTACGGAATCTAATTCTCTCACTTCTTGGTGTCATAGAAACATGAAATTTGGCACAAGCATTGATTATGTTATAAATAGGAAAAGTTAATGGGTCCCAACTCGATTATTCAATTCTAAGTGCAAAAGAATTAGCGTCCAAATTTTACGTATGGAATGTAATTTTCTAACTTTCCGGTGTCATAGAAACGTGAAATTTGGCACGAGCATTGATTATCTCATAAATAGGAAAAACTAATGGGTCCCAACTCGATTATTCAGTTCTATGTGCAAAAGAATTAGCGTCCAAATTTTATGTGCGGAATGTATTTTTCTCACTTTTATGTACGGAATCTAATTCTCTCACTTCTTGGTGTCATAGAAACATGAAATTTGGCACAAGCATTGATTATGTTATAAATAGGAAAAGTTAATGGGTCCCAACTCGATTATTCAATTCTAAGTGCAAAAGAATTAGCGTCCAAATTTTACATATGAAATCTAATTCTTCCACTTCCTGATGTCATTTTATATGAAGGAAACGTCGCATGGTTACGTCCACACGGTGTTTCCTGGGTAACGCAGAGAACTATGCAAAATGGTGAGCATATGTTTTTCCGGTATCTCTAAAGTAATCGCGACTTCATAAGATTTTCTGTGTGAACACCAGATAAACACCAGTACCAAATTAACTCGGGCGAGGCCGGGTATATCAGCTAGTACTCAATATAGCCGTGTGATGCCCACCTTTAGGGTGCATTCACATAAGCATAACATCTTGGTTTCTCCAGACCTGGAGGGTCACTTTAAAAACTCCCCTGTGCTATGAAGCTGTAATGGAGCACAACTGAGGTAAATGGCGCCTTGCCTGAGCTCTGTGTGTATATGTATATATATATGGATTTATAAACCGCATTGTTTTTTAGGTAGAATATCGTATCTGTGGAAGCACCATACAGACGCACCGATGACTTCATATGTGAGAATAAATCGAGGTAAAATGCTGTAAATTGCAACATAATTTTACAGAATTTCATTGCAATTTTCTCAATCGTCTGCCACAGAATTGCTTTACAGTTTAAGCAGTGATGTCTGATATGGTGGTCTTATATACATATAGAAGTCACAGTCACATATATACTGAATACTAAACTATTTAGGGGCCTCGTGTGGTGCAGAGTGTTAAGTCAGCTGTAAATTATTCTAAGCTCTCGCTCACGACCTGAAGGTTGCAGGTTCAATCTGTGCGTGGATCAGCTCAAGGTTGACTCAGCCTTCCATCCTTCCGAAGTTGGTAAAATGAGTACCCAGCTTGCTAATAAATTACCTGAAAGAGTTGCGGAATAAGTTGCAGCACCACCACAGGACGACCGAATACAATACTTGATATTATAACATTGTATGGCCAGTGTCTTCTGGCCACCTTTGCAACACTGAATGAGTTAACGCCTGAGAAATATATCTTGTTGTATGTGTGACAGAGCGATCGCAGAGTCTTGGCAAGTCTGCAAGTGAGTGAACCCCACAGACACTGTTCGGTTCAGCTTGGCCTGGGCCTACTCTACCCAGGATGTGTTAGTGAGAGAGAGAGAACAACCCTCTTGAGAAGGAGAGTAGGAGAGAAGAGAGTCGCCAGGAGCGGGATCGCACAGATAACTAAGACTGTGGATTGTCTGGATTACCCAGAGAGAGCCTCACTGTCACACCACCTTCTAAAATTGTAACTGGTGCCATCCCTGTGTGTGGACTATTTATTACAACTTCAGGATTCACCGCAGATGGGTACGGTGGCGTCATGAGTAACAACGGACTTTAAAGGAACTGTCCGGCCGTAAAAAGTGCAGCTATACACTTCTGTATGGCTATTACGAAGAACTGTGTAATATAGTGTGTGCTTTGTAAATGAGCCATACAGAAGATATATACTTACCTGAACTGGTGCCCACCCACCCTGTGCTTACCATTCTGTCGTCCTTGGTTACGATAAATTCTTCGTCCGGTCTTCTTTTCTTGTCGTGCAGTCGCAGTGTGCATGGGCTGACTGTCCTCAGCTGAAGGGTAAGTGGTGTGTGGTGGTCACTATTACTGCTGGTGAAACTACTGGGGGTCCCTATCACTGCTAGGGCAATTACTGGAGGTCACTATTACTGCTCGGGCAACTACTCGGGGTCACTATTACTGCTGGGGCAACTATTGGGGGTCACTATCACTGCTGGGGCAATTATTGGAGGCCACTATTACTGCTGGGGCAATTGTTGAAGGCCACTATTTCTGCTTGGGCAACTATTGGAGGAGAGTATTACTGCTGGGGCAACTGTGAGGGGTCAGTATTATTGCTGAGCAGATGTATGTAATCCAGTCATGTGTGATACATCTGTTCAGCAGACGTATCACACAGGATTAGCTTAGATACAGCATCTCAGCAGATGTATCACACATGTTCGGCTTAGGTACGTCTGCTGAGCTGCTGTATCTAAGCAGATCCTGTGTGATATGTCTGCTGAGCAGATGTATCTAAGCAGATCCTATCACACAGGATCTGCTTGAATACAGCATCTTAGCAGACATATCGCAGCTGAGTGGTTTAGGCCTCCCTCACACAGGCGTTTGCAAAAATGCTGCGTTTTGGTGCGATTCCGGTGCGTTTTTGATGCGTTTTCAGTTATCTGCATTATCAGCTTCCTTGGCTGAAAACAATGGATGGATGCGAAGAGCGATGGATGGAAATTTATTTAACAATTTTTTTTCTGCTCCTTGGAAGCTGCATTGGTTTGTTGAGCATTCTGAAGAGTTCCTACAAATGGTGTGGCATGCATGTTCAGTTAACATTAGCCCAATTAAGCATTTATGGGATGTGGTAGAGCTGTGGGCGGCTATCTAGACGACATGGCTCAACATGGTATTCGTTCCTGTCCTATGACTTTTGGCATGTCCGTGTATAGTTCCTGGCACAGAACCCCTTAAATACATGGATTTAGTCTTTTAGTGCTGGAGCACTAGAGACCATCTATTGTCTGGCCAATATTTCTGAATTCACATATTATCCATATCTCCAGAGGATGCCTACAGCTTAGTATCAGAAGTCAGGAGTGTAACTATAGGGAATGCAGGGGATGTGGTTGCATCTGGGCCCATAAGGCCTCTCTTCTCAATATAGGGAGTCCAGTACTGTGAATAAAGCATTATAGTTGGGGGCTCTGTTACAGGTTTTGCATTGGGGCCCAGGAGCTTCACGTTACGCCTCTGTCAGAAGTCAGTGGGTCTTTGGGTCATCATCAACCACTGAGACATTTGTGTGCCTGTCAGCATTGTGGAGACCTACTATTTGGAGGATGGACATGAGTGGGTGAGAAGCATTTTGATTACACCCCTTCAGCGATGAGCTATGAGTAGCGAGCCCACTACTTTAATAAACAGTTGCCAGCTGAAAGTAACTGTTGATAATTAAGCATGAATGATGGCCGTCTGCACTTCGTCATGGCTGAGTGGGTCGCAGACAGCAAGACTCTCCTCTATTACCTTAGTGCCCCATCATGATGTACCAGGAGCAGCATTCTGAATTGTAGGGTCGTCACTTCCTGCGTTCCCATACAGTACAGTAAAGTACAAACATGGGGGGCCCCCGCAGGACATCTGAGTGACACTGTACAGTAATGCATTGTGATACAAAATATCATGAAAACTATATACGGGAGCAATTTTCTTTTAAATGAACCCATGATATTAATATGGGGTGCTGATGCCACGCGTGGTGAAATATACAGTACTGTGCAAAAGGTTTAGGCAAATGTGGAAAAATGCTGCAAATTAGGAATGTCTTCAAAGGAAAAAGTGTTAATAGTTTGCATTTTGTTAATTGACAAAAATAAAGTGAGTGAACAGAAAAAAAGTGTGTAAATCAATATATATTCAAACATTTCATTAAGCCATTAACATCTGCATTAAAAAAAAGTGATATCACAGCGTTAAAAAAACGCTAGTGGGTGGAGCCCTTAGGCCTCCCTCACAGACGTTTGTATACAGCATTTAGCGCTGCCTTTTCAGCACAGCTGTTCACATAAGCATCGAAACAAAGCTCTTTAACGCTTCGGTTTGACAGCAATGCATGTCTTATCTTTGACCGTTTTCAGTCCTGCGTCGCCCGTTAAAATGAATGGGCAGCATTTGCAGTGCCGCATTATGGGCAGCGCTAAACGCACCGCTAGCTGCACTACAAAAAAAAAGAAAGTTATACTCACCAATGCTGGTACTGTCCGGGGCTCCAGGCACTTGTCAGAGGATCTTTTGCTAGTGATGGGGTTTGAAGACCCCGCCTCCACCAAGACATTGCTCTAATTGGCTAAACTAGCGCCAATTACAGCCATTCAATGAATGAATGGCTCACGGCTCATCCAATCAGAGCAATCTCTTGCTAGAGGTGTGGTCTTGAAACCCCATTACCAGCAAGAGATGCTCTGCAGGCACAGACAAGTGCCTAGAGGCCTGCAGGGACATCGGACAGCGCCTGCTAGGTAAGTATTTGATTTTTTTTTTTCAGCTTCCTTGGCTGAAAACACAGCCAAAACGCATGCCAGCGCTGCTGAAATCGCAGTACACGCAGTGTTGAAAAACGCTGCATTTACTGCAAACACCTGTGTGCGGGAGGCCTTACACAGTTTTTAAAGGAGTTCTGCAGGAAGAGTGTTTCAAACATCTCGGAGAACTACACACAGATCGTCTGTGGATGTCGGCTCGCTCCTATCCTTCTGTCATGTGATCCCAGACAGACTGGATGATGATGAGATCAGGGCTCTGTAGGGCCGTATCATCACTTCCAGGACTCCTTGTTCTTCTTTCTGCTGAGGATAGTTCTTAATGACATTAGCGGGGTGATTGGGCTTGTTATCCTGCTGCTAAATAAATGTGGAGCCTCTCTGATGGTACTGTGTGATAGATAAGTAATGCTGTATTTCTCAGCATTGAGGACATCATTAATCCTGACCAAATCCCTAACTTTATTTGATGAAATGCAGCACTAACCTTACAAGGAACCTCCACCATGCTTCATTGTTACCTGCAGACACTCACTATTGTACTGCTCCCCACCATGCTTCACTGTTTCCTGCAGACACTCATTATTGTACTGCTCTCCACCATGCTTCACTGTTACCTGCAGACACTCATTATTGTACTGCTCTCCACCATGCTTCACTGTTTCCTGCAGACACTCATTATTGTACTGCTCTCCACCATGCTTCACTGCTACCTGCAGACACTCACTATGTGCTGCTCTCCACCATGCTTCACTGTTGTCTGCAAACACTAATTATTTTACCGCTTTCCACCATGCTTCATTGCTACCTGCAGGCACTCATTATTGTAGTACTCTCCACCATGATTCACTGCTGTCTGCAAACACTAATTATTGTACTGCCCTCCACCATGTTTCACTGCTGCCTGCAGACACTCATTATTGTACCGCTGTTACCATGCGGCGGCTGCCGGGGCCGCGGGCGGCTGGGCGGCGCGGTGCGTGCGCTCATGGGTCCGGGCGGCGGCGTGTGCATCTGTGAGTGCAGCTCTGTGCATGAGTCCCTGTCATGAGATTCTGCTGGGAGGTGTCGCCACCCCTCTCCGCCCCTGGGCGGAGGCTTCTGTTTATAAGGCTGGCAGTGAGGTCCATTCACTGCCAGTTATTGGTTTCTGTTTCAGTGTGCTAGCTTCCTGCCTCTGACAGTCTCCTGGTCTCTGCTTTTGCTTTATCTGCCAGGTTATCCATCTGCCTCGGTGTGCTGCTATTTTCTCTTTGTTTATTCACCTACCCTTCCTGTCGGTATCCTACCCTGTTCCATCTTGGTACGCCAGCGTCCCTCCTCGGTCCCTAGCGAGTGTAGGGACCGCCGCCCAGTTGCCCGCCTGGGGTTAGCCAGGAGTGGAGGCAAGTAGGCAGGGACAGGGGCTGCGGGTAAGTTCTAGGGCAACCCAGGCTGGCGTATCATCGGGTAGGATACCGTAACATAATAACTGGCCCTTAAAATTTCCCTACGGGTTTTGTTTGGTCTCCAATGCAGACTATGAGCGTCCTTGCTAATCAGTTGCAGGAGCTAGTGGGCGTGATCCAAGACCTGTCCGGTTGTATGGTGGCCCAGGAGCAGCGGATGTTGGCGCAGGTTCCTGCCGCCTTATCTGTTCCTGAATCCAAATTTCCTCTCCCTGAGGTGTTTTCTGGGGAGAGAAGCAAGTTTTTTGTTTTTCAGCAGGCATGTAAACTTTATTTCTGGATGCGGCCCGGATCCTTTGGCTCTGAGTCCCAGAAGGTGGGATTGATTCTGTTGTTGCTGCGGGATCCCCCCCAGACATGGGCCTACTCCTTACCTGAGAGTTCTGCTTGCCTGCAGTCTGTTGATTTATTTTTTCAGGAACTAGGAGGTATTTTTGATGAGCCGGACCGGGCGGGGTTAGCCGTATCTCACCTCATGGCTTTGTGTCAGGGCCAGCAGTGTGCTGAAGACTACTGCTCTAAGTTTAGACAGTATGCCGGTGAAACCTCCTGGAATGATGGCGCCCTCAAGGACGTGTTTTTGTTGGGCCTTTCTGATGCTGTCAAGGATCTAATTATTTCCCATCCCTCTCCCATAACACTTAATGAGGCGATGATATTGGCAGTAAAGGCTGACAGGAGACTGAGATCTAGAGAAAAGGAACGTCAGTCCTGTAAAACTAGGGAGTCCTGTCGATCCGTTCCCATTTCTCCCATGCCAGTTCCAGGGGCCGTGCCTATGGAAGTGGACCAGCTAAGTCCCGGGGGAACGGCGACGGTTCCGGATGACTCACCACCTTTGCCTCTACTGTGGGGAAGACGGACATCGAGTAGCAACCTGTCCACAGAAGCAACGGCAACATCAGTCTGAAGCGGCGGAAGAACTACTGATCCTAGGCGATTCTCTGAAGGGTCGCCTAGGGTCACAGGTACTCCCTAGGTTGTTGGTGCCTTGTCAGGTTGGCTTCCGGAATTTTATTCGGTCCGGTCAAGCCTATATTGATTCGGGTGCTGCAGTCAATCTGATTAATTTAAAGTTTGTCAGACCTCTGACCTTATTTTTCATGCTAAAGTCCCCCATATGCTTCATCAGCATTGATTCGACCCCTCTCTCCGCCGGTGTTGTTAAATGGAGGACTCCCATTCTGCAGTTCACTGTGGGTGTTCTCCATTCTGAGAATCTGTCTTTCCTAGTTATGGAAAAGATGTCTGCTGATGTGGTGCTTGGTATGCCCTGGTTGGCACTGCACAATCCCCAATTTGATTGGTCGACCCGTGAATTGACACATTGGGGGTCATCCTGTCATAATCACTTAACTACTATAGCCATGTGCTCCGCAGATACTGTGCTCATTTCGGAGTATTTGTCGGATTTTCAGGACGTATTCTCCAAAAAACTGTCTGAGGCTTTGCCTCCCCATAGGGAGTGGGACTGTGGTATTGATCTGATTCCCGACAGTCCCATCCCTAAGGGAGCCATTTTCAATTTGTCAGGGCGTGAGCACGAAGCCCTCAAGTCCTATATCTCGGAGTCTCTGGTCAAATGACATATCCGGCCGTCCAGGTCCCCTGCCGGGGCAGGCCTCTTCTTTGTTGAGAAGAAGGATGGGACATTGAAGCCTTGTGTGGATTATCGGGCCTTGAATAAAATCACAGTGAAGAACCAGCGTTCCTTGCCCCTAATTCCTAACTTGTTGAATCAGATGGTAGGGGCCCACTGGTTCTCCAAACTGCACTTAAGGGGGGCTTACAACTTAATTCGCATTCGAGAGGGAGATGAATGGAAGACGGCGTTCAACACCCCGTTAGGGCATTTTGAATGTCTGGTCATGCCCTTCGGACTCTGTAACGCCCCCGCCCTGTGTTTCAGGGTTTTATGAACGCGGTTTTTCACGACTTCCTGGGGGTATTTCTGGTCATCTATCTTGATGACATTCTGGTGTATTCTCCTGACTGGGATTCACATGTGCAGCACCTGAGGTTGGTTCTGACCCGTTTGCGCGAGTATCAACTTTTTGTCAAGTTGGAGAAATGTACATTTAGTTCTAAACAAGTATCTTTCCTTGGTTATGTGATTTCACCCACGGAGATTCAGATGGAGTCTGACAAAGTAGCAGCAATCTCCCAATGGGTCAGACCAGACAACCTTAAGGCTCTCCAGCGGTTCTTGGGTTTTGCAAATTTTTACCGCAAATTCATTAAGAATTACTCGGTTATTGCTCAACCCTTGACCGATCTGACTAAGAAGGGAGCCGACTTAGTAAAATGGTCGCCTGCAGCCCTAGAGGCCTTTAGTCATCTAAAAAGGGCATTTACGACTGCCCCGGTGTTAATACAGCCGGACGCGCGACTACCCTTTTTCCTTGAGGTAGATGCGTCTGAGGTGGGGACAGGGGCAGTATTGTGGCAGGAAGTCAGTGGGAGATCTGGGTATAGCCCATGTGCGTTTTTTTCGCGGAAGTTTAGTTCAGCAGAACGCAAGTACGACGTGGGCAACCGTGAGTTACTGGCAATCAAATGGGCTTTAGAAGAGTGGCGATACCATCTTGAGGGTGCTAGACACCCTATTACCGTGTATACTGATCACAAGAGTTTGGTATATCTTGCCAATGCTAAAAGACTCACAGCTCGTCATGCCAGGTGGGCGTTGTTCTTCGCCAGGTTTAATTTCGTCGTGACATATATTCCAGGAGAGAAGAACGTGAAAGCGGACGCCCTGTCACGGAGTTTCGGGGTGCCGGAAAGTGAGACTATGATCCCCGAGAATATCTTGGTACCTGGCATGGTGGTGGCAGCTGTAGAATCTAACTTCGTCCCTCAACTACAGAATGCTCAGCAGGACGCTCCTTCGGGGGTGTCGGAGGGCAGATGGTTTGTGCCAGAGACCTTACGTCTTAGAGTCATGGATGAATCCCACTCGTCGGTTCTCGCAGGTCATCCAGGGTTTCAGGGAACCCTGGATCTCTGTTCTAGACACTTCTGGTGGTCAGGCATGTCTCAGGAGATCCGCGACCTTGTTAAGGGATGCTCTGTCTGTGCACGCAATAAGAGTCAGCGGCGTCCTCCGGAGGGTCCCCTGGGACCGTTACCGGTACCTTCTAGTCCGTGGTCACAGTTATCGGTAGATTTTATCACTGATCTACCTGAGTCTCAGAAGTGCACCACTATCTTAGTGGTTGTTGATCGGTTCTCAAAGATGGCACATTTTGTGGCGTTAAAGAAGCTACCTTCGGCAAAAGAGTTTGCCAAGATTTTTTTAAAAGAAATAATTTGCCTACATGGGGTTCCCCAAAACATTGTATCTGATCGCGGGGTTCAGTTTGTGTCGCAGTTTTGGCGTGCCTTCTGCAGAAACCTGGGAACGTCGCTTTCCTTCTCCTCAGCATTCCACCCACAAACTAATGGTCAGACTGAGCGGAAGAACCAAGATTCAGTGCAATAGTTACGGTTGTTTGCTGGCGAAAAGGCTCATCAGTGGGCAGAGTTCCTGCCCTTAGCAGAGTTTGCACTAAACAACCGCACTTGTTCTTCCACTGGGGTATCTCCATTCTTTTGTGTATACGGTCAGCATCCTCGCTTCCTTACAGCGATCCCTACTCCATATGTCTGTCCTGCAGCTGATGCCGCCACAGATACGCTGCAGGGAGTATGGAAAGAGGCACAGAAAAACTTGGAAGCAACGGGGGCTCGTATGCAGTTGCGTAGTGGGAAGAGTCTGTCTGTATCCGAACCTTACAGGGTGGGACAGAAGGTATACCTGTCTTCTAAAAATCTCAAATTAAGGGTCCCATCTTTGAAGCTGGCGCCGCGTTACGTTGGTCCCTTTGTCATCACACGTGTGGTGAACCCGCTCGCCTACGAACTGGGTTTGCCAGCTACATGGAGGGTTCACAGGGTGTTCCATGAGTCTTTATTGAAACCTTTCGTCCCTTCGGTATCCTACCCTGTTCCATCTTGGTACGCCAGCGTCCCTCCTCGGTCCCTAGCGAGTGTAGGGACCACCTGGGGGTTAGCCAGGAGTGGAGGCCAGTAGGCAGGGACAGGTGTTGCGGGTAAGTTGTAGGGCAACCCAGGCTGGCGTATCATCAGGTAGGATACCGTAACAACCGCTCTCCACAATGCTTCACTGTTACCTGCTTACACTTATTATTGTACTGCTCTCCGCCATGCTTCTCTGTAACCTGCATACACTCATTATTATACCACTTACCACCATGCTTCACTGCTGCCTGCAGACACTCATTATTGAACCACTCTCCACCATGCTTCACTGATGCCTGCAGACACTCATTATTGTACTGCTCTCCACCATGCTTCACTGCTGCTTGCAGACGCTCATTATTGAACCACTCTCCACCATGCTTCATTGTTACCTGCTTACACAGATTATTGTACTGCTCTCCACCATGCTTCACTGTTACCTTCAAACACTCCTTATTGTACCCCACCCCACCATGCTTCACTGTTACCTGCAGACACTCATTATTGTACTGCTCTCCACCATGCTTCACTGTTAGCTGCAGACACTTATTATACAAATCTGCATCATACTTTACTGTTACTTGCAGACACTCATTATTGTACCACTCTTCACCGCTGTCTGCAAACACTAATTATTGTACCACTCTTCATCATGCTTCAGTGTTATCTGCAGACAATCATTATTGTACCACACCCCATCATTTCTCACGGTAACCTGCAGACACTCATTGTTCCACTCTCCATCATGCTTCACTGCTGCCTGTAGAGTTTTTATTGTACCTCTCTCTACCATGCTTTACTGCGGCCTGACGACACTCATTATTGTACTGCCCTCCACCATGCTTCACTGTAACCTTCAATCACTCATTGTACCACTCTCCATCATGCTTAACTGTTACCTGCAGACACTCATTATTGTAATATTCTCTACTATGCCTCACTGTAACCTGCAGACACTTATTATTGTACTGCTCTCCACCATGCTTTACTGTTACCTGCAGACACTCATTATTATACTACTCTCCCCCATGCTTCAGGGTTACCTGTAGACACTCACTATAGTACCACTCTCCACCATGCTTCACTGCTGCCTGCAGACACTCATTATTGTACTGCTCTCCACCATGTTTCACTTTTACCTGCTTACACACATTATTGTACCGCTCTTTGCCATACTTCAATGTTACCTGCAGACACTCCTTATTGTACCACATCCCACCATGCTTCATGGTTACCTGCAGATACTTCTCATTGTACCGCTCTCCACCATGCTTTAGGGTGCGTTCACACGAACGTATATCGGCTCGGTTTTCACGCCGAGCCGATATACGTTGTCCTCATGTGCAGGGGGGAGGCTGGAAGAGCCCAGGAGCAGAAACTCAGCTCCCGCCCCCTCTCTGCCTCCTCTCCACCCCTCTGCACTATTTGCAATGGGGAGAGGCGGAATGTGGGCGGGGCTAATTCCCGAAACTTGGCCCCGCCCCCGTTCCGCCTCCTCTCATTGCAAATAGTGCAGAGGGGCGGAGAGGAGGCAGAGAGGGGGCGGGAGCTCAGTTCCTGCTCCTGGGCTCTTCCAGCCTCCCCCCCCCTGCACATGAGGACAACGTATATCGGCTCGGCGTGAAAACCGAGCTGATATACGTTCGTGTGAATGCACCCTTACTGTTACCTGCAGACACACATTATTGTACTGCTCTCCACCATGCTTCCCTGTTACCTGCAGACACTCATTATTGTACTGCTCTCTACCTTGCTTCAGTGTTAACTGCAGACACTCATTATTGTACCGCTCTTCACCATGTTTCACTGTTACCTGCAGACATTCATTATTGTACCGCTTTCCACCATGCTTCACTGCTGCCTGCAGACACACATTATTGTACTGCTCTCTACCATGCTTCACTGCTGCCTGCAGACACTCCTTATGGTACTGCTGTCCACCATGCTTCACTGCTGTCTGCAGACACACATTATTGTACTGCTCTCCACCATGCTTCACTGCTGTCTGCAGACACACATTATTGTACTGCTCTCTACCATGCTTCACTGCTGCCTGCAGACACTCCTTATTGTACCGCTGTCCACCATGCTTCACTACTGTCTGCAGACACATTATTGTACCACTCTCCACCATGCTTCACTGTTATCTTGCAGACTCTGATTATTGTACTGCACTCCACCATGCTTTCCAGCCCTTCAGCAAACAGTGTTCTGTTACAACCCATTATTTCAACTTTTGACTCATCACTCCAGAGAACTGATTGCCATTTTCTCTGCACAGCAGTGCCTATGTTTATGTCCATAGTTGAGAACCGTTTGGCCTTGTTTCTAAATTAAAGGTATGCCTTTTTGGCCCCGATTCTCCTATGAAGACCACTTCTGTCCAGACTTCTCCAAGCAGTATATGGGTGTACCTGGCTCCCACTAATTTCTGCCAGTTCTGAGCTCATGGCACTGCAGGAGATCTTTCAGTTTCAAAAGGAAGCTGGCACGATGTGTCTTTCTTCTGTTCTGTTTCCTTGGCCGACCACTGAGCCTACTGTCCTCAACATTGCCCGTTTATTTGTGCTTCTTCAAGAAAGCATATCTTGCAGCCCCAGTCTGCTTTGGAATCCTTGCCTGTGGCAGACCTTGCTGATGCAGTATAACTACCTTGTTTCTTGTTGCTGGGCTCAGTCTTGCCATGGTGTATGACCCCTTGACATGAAACAGTCTACCACAACCTCCCCTTTGCAGTAGTTTGTTTGTTCCTCAGTCAATTTTAAGCTCCTACACCGCTGTTTCTGTTTGGTTAATGGCTGTATTTCAACTAACATATGAAAATGATGATCATTATCACCTCTTTGCTTTAATTGGTTAATCACACACCTGACTATAATCCAACAACATCCCTGACTTTGTGCAATTGTACCTAGAAGAATAGGAGGCAGATGGTGGTCACGCCCAATATTGATGTGATTTGGATTTCTCTTTTGTTCAGTCACTTTTGTATTTTGTTAATTTACAAAAATAAACTGCTAACATTTCTATTTTTGAAAGCATTCTTACTTTGTATCATTTTTCCACACCTGCCTGAAACCTTTGCACAGTACTGTAGAATGGATGGAACTGCCCTTTAAGCAATTTCATGGTATGGAAATTTACCATATAGATTTGTATACATGATGATGGCTGATGGCTATGGCAAAGGTACATTCAGGCTTAGGTTGGCCTGTAGTTCCAGGCTGGGGGCTAGTGACTCTAGACTGTAGAGCCCAATGTAATCAGAAATATTCCTATTTGGATTCTAGACTAAGAAGACAAACTCCCATTGTGAAATCAGATGAAGCCAACTGGGGTGTTATGTGACATCATATTGGAAAAAATATGAATTCATAAGCTATATGTAGCGCTCCCTTCCAATGCCCATTGCGTGCCGCCCCAATATAGATCAGTCTAACCCCTGCTCAGACTTCCTTGACATTTGTACCTAAATCTCTTCCATCTGGTCCAAATGCCATCTCCATGAAAGCGTAACGTTCCTCCAGGAGAGATAAGGAGAATTGGACGGGGACCCTGAGCCAGCAGACAATGAAGTAAATACCAGCTGCAGGCACGAGGCGTTCCGAGGACGGGGCAGGAAACATTAGACGGATGGCTTAGAGCTGGCTGGAGACACATGGAGCAAATACTGTGAGGCTCTGCTTTTCAGCTATTTTAGCAATTATATGCTGAAATAGCATTATGAGCAATTGCCTGGCATACTGGTACTATAAGTTGCTCAATTCATCCCACCACACTCGCAACTCAAAAACCGATTCTAAATAATTATTAGGTAATTGCTAGTTGAGTGATTAGTGCTTTATAAGCTTGCATTTGTCCTGCTGCGCTGTTCTGCTTCTGCATTCCTCTAACAGCTAAATAATGCAGCCAAAACACGTGTAAGAAATTGTTATTTAAGCAATTACCCAACATGTTCTGTTTAGCAACTCCTGAGCCTTTTTTTCAATGTCCACAGGTGCTGTGCGGTAAAGTTGCATTCTACATCTAAGGGAGTTTTAAAAAAAGAGTTACTAGTTGAGCAATTGCCTACAGCATTATATAAAGTATCTGTAACATGTATTTGCATTTCCCCAGCTGACCCACTGCACCCTTCCAACAGCTAAATTCGACTAATCCAACAAAAATATATTAAGGAATTGTTATTTAAGCATTTACCCAAGCTCTTCTGTTAAGCAACTCCTGTGGTTTTTTTTCAATGTCTGCGGTAAAAGTACATTCCACATCCAAAGGAGTTTCAAAAAGAAGAAGTTGTTACTAGTGATGAGCGAGCATACTCGCTAAGGGCAATTGCTCAAGCGAGCATTGCCCTTAGCGAGTACCTGCCCGCTCGAGAGACAAGGTTTGGGTGCCGGCGGGGGAGAGCGGGGAGGAACGGAGGGGAGATCTCCGCCCGCCCCCCCCCCCCCCTCCGCTTCCCCCTGCTGACTGCCGCTACTCACCGCGCCGGCACCTGAACCTTGTCTCTCGAGCGGGCAGGTACTCACTAAGGGCAATACTCGCTCGAGCAATTGCCTTTAACGAGTATGCTCGCTCATCTCTAGTTGTTACTAGTTGAACAATTGCCTATAGCAATATATAAAGTAGGTGTAAGATGTAGTTGCATTTCCCCAGCTGAGCCCCTGCACCCTTCCAACAGCTAAATGATAAGGATGGATTTATGGAATGCTATTTGAGCAATTGTCCAATGTATTTTGCAAAACTCCGGAATTTCCCAAGCTGTACCTGTTCATCTCTCCACTTCCAGAAATGATTTAAGCAATAGCAGTTGTACATATAATTATAGATGAGTGAATTTGCGCTACTGAACGGAAGTATAATGCCAACTTTTCAACAAGGAACCTGAGTGATATTTAAGCAGTTCTCTGGTGCATTCTGTCCTGTAAGCGCGAGTGCCCCGTTAACCGCACTGTAAGGGGATGACATTGTCCTGGGCGAGCCACCGAGTGGGACATACTGAGCAGCTGGTGGCCACCGATCCTCGCAGTAAATAGCTGGGGATCAGCAGGTTACATTCACAATCATCCAACGCTGTTAGTGGGTCGGGGGTTAAACTAACCGGCAACTTGGTGACAGGGAAGCTGCAATCCTATACTTGGTTTTATTTAAAGAGCTACTCCTCCTCTAGTGTCTATAGAACGGTGGATTTGGGAATTGCAAGTAAAGCCGTTCCCTTATCGGCTCCAATAACCTAGAATTAATAATAATCAAGACTTATTATTAATTAAGTCAGAGACCACTGGAAGTTCCAGCTTGTAGAACACATAATGCCATGTAGATGGAAGGATCAGATAGAACCAGCAAACAGTAAACACACCAAACTGGCTGTAATAGCCACGTACGACATGTGTATGGGCCGTAGTTCACCCACCATACAAATGCGGGTTTCACCAATGGCTTCGTCTGAGGTTGGTTGGTAAATGCAGATACAATATAAACAAAATTACTCCAATCTGCGGATTGCACGATGTTTGTAATACAGACAATATTTTTGATGGCTGATGTGGTTGACCTGCTTTTTTTTTTTAAAGGGATGTGAAAAGGTAATGTCCCCTGGTGCAAGTCATGACCGACTCCTAGGCTGACGTAACATCGAGACGTTTTATTGGCAGACTGTTTTTGTGGGGTGGTTTGCCATCGCCTTCACTGCTTGGATTGAACCAAGTGGGGATTGAACCCACAACCTTCAGGTCGTGAGCGGGAGTTTAGGACTACATTTCTACTGCCTTAACACTCTGCATCACATGAGGCTCACGTTTTTAAAGTAAAGCTGTCATCAATTACTCGCAATCTAAACTAACTAGGCCGGTTTCATACGGGTGCACAGAATAAAACCCACTGATTTCAATGGGCTTGTTCATATTTTGCGTATGCATTTCATGCAAAAGAAAGAAAATAGCACATGCTCTATTTTTCTGCACATCAAAAGTCCCCATAGAAGTCAATGGGGGGTGCAAAAATGCATGAGCAATAGCAAGGAGATGTGAGAAAACGGCATAATTCCACTAAAAAAAAACAACAACACATCTGGAACTCATTAAGACTAATTAACCATTTCAATCAGCGCGTCTTTGTTTACTGCAGGCAAATTAACCTGCCACGGGAATCCCCACTTGGTTCAAATAGAGTAAAATATGCCAATGCACGGACAAAAAAAGCATCATTCATTCCGGAAAAATGCAACGCTCGGGTGTGCACAAATGAAGCTGGCTTGATGGCGCTCATAACAGGGAGCTGTGTCTCATACTCACCCGGTCCCTGTTCCAAACTCAACAAGCACACACATCTCCCATTCATCTCACTAAAGGGCGAGTATGAGAGACAGTTCCCTGGACCACTCGTCACCTAAACCAGCGCCCCCCAAAAGGTCATGTTCCCTATAGAGGATAATTAAATCACCTGTGCAATACTGAGGACATCCTGAAAACATCCCTGAGGGCTGGAGCTGAGAAGGTAGGTCAAGTGCAAGCACCGAGCTGGGTACTCATTTTACTGACTTCAGAAGGATGGAAGACTGAGTCAAGTTTGTGGGCTCAATCAGCCGGCTCAAGCTGAGTCAAGCTTGAGCCGGCTACCTGAACTCGCAACCTTCAGGTCGTGAGCGAAAGCTTAGGACTGCATTTCTGCTGCCTTAGCACTCTGCGCCACACAGGGCTCTGGAGTTGATAAACACTGACCTAAACTATGCGCATCTTAACTTAGCTGCTTGTATTTGACGACAGATTCCCTTTACGTGTCTGCATTGTCCTTTTTTAAAGTTAAAGCAACCTCCAGTTTTGGGACAAAATTCTGTCCCCGGACCAGAAGAGTCAATGGGTGCGTTACTGCCGTCCCTCTGATCCACCAGTTTCACGTCCCATTTTTAGCCATTCAAGATGGCCAACACAATCTTTGAGCTACCCAATATAGAAAGCGCATTGATAGCATTAAGACTACCGCTGGACTATACCTGCTGTCTGATTGGCCAGAGCTGCTCACATGATCACACCAGCCCATCACAGAGCAGTGCGCACTGTGCATTAGCTAGTTGGAAAAATGCTGCCATATTGGACAGCCAAAACCGGGGCCCAGAACGGCCAGATCGGAAGGGTGGCATGGAACAATGGCAGATAACATACCCCCGGAGTGCTGCTGCAACAATCTATTTTTTCAATTAATTATGTTTGACACATTGTTTTTAGTATGTGTATGTAAATATGTGCAAACAGACTAGTGATATCTTAAAAGGGTTGTCCGAGTTATGTCTTGTCCCCGCCACCAGATCTCGCTACTGATGTCATCTTTACATCTTTGCAGTCAGCCTGAGCCGTCTCCAAACTGCTGCAGCCAATGACAGCGCTCCACAATTATCGTTGGCTGCAGCTGCAGGTTTACAGGATGTCACAGCCTATAAATGACAAGATTTGATGACTAATTTCATGCCTGTGAGCTGCTGACCATCAGAATAAGTCCACAGACCAGCCGAGTAATGGTAGAATACCCATGTATAAAGTGAGAAAATATATGTATATTATGGAAATGCTAAATATCTGTATGTTATTGTCTAATATACTTTAGAAGCCAAAGATGCCCATATACACTGACGGCATAAGAGTTATGAAACTGTCATAAGACTTGTCTTAGCAACCAATCACAGCTCAGCTTTCATTCCTTAAATGCTCTTGAAAACTGAAATCTGCTCTGTGATTGGTTACTAAGACAGTTTTTGTTTTAGACAGTTTTCATGAATGTGCTCTGTATAGAGTCTACTGTCAGATAACCCAACCCCCCAAAAACATGGACGCTCAGGCAATCCCCACCTTCCGTATGTTCATCACCCACAGGGGATGTTTCATGACAGTGTTATCTACCAGACAATCGATAATGGTGACAAATTAAATAGTGCATCCGCTGAGTATTAGCAGCTGCTGCTGTTAACAGCCTGAGGAAGCTAAAGGCCAGGCCCGTCCAAGATGTCTTCCTGCTCTGATGAGTCATAAGCAGCAAATAAAGGAGATGTCTCCTTCACATTGACTTTGACATAAGAGATTTGTGGGCCTTTTATAGAATGAAGAATTGATGCCAGAAGAATCAGAGTAGTCTTCTAAGAATGCGGCAGATGTCCTACGAGTAAGAGGATCCTCACATTTGGGTTCCTGCAAAGAATGGACTTCAAAGGGCAGAGGATTATGAACATATGACATTGTGCGAGCACAAGACTGGACCAGTCCGAAACCATTGCACCCACATGTTCAGCTATCAATAGGACACGGCGACAGAAAGGTCTAGAAAATGTAAGCAAGGAAAAAAAGATGCCATAAATGCATAAAAATGGGTTACAAGACAGGAGTAAGGCCACAGCAGAGACACTGACTGCAGCTATGTGATCTGGTCAGTTGGCTGCTACATACAAGAATCTGACCACAGTACTATTCCTCCTATGTACAAGAATACAACTACTATAATACTGCCCCCCTATGTACAAGAATAACTACTGTAATACTGCCTCCTATGTACAAGATTATAAGTACTATAATACTGCCCCTATGTACAAGAATATAACTACTATAATACTGCTCCCTATGTACAAGAATATAACTACTATAATACTGCTCCCTATGTACAAGAGTATAACTACTATAATACTGCCCCCTATGTACAAGAATATAGCTACTATAATAGTGTCCCCTATGTACAAGAATATAACTACTATAATACTGCCCCTTATTTACAAGTATATAACTACTATAATACTGCCTATTGTGTACAAGAATATAGCTACTATAATACTACCCCCTATGTACAAGAATATAACTACTATAATACTGCCCCTTATTTACAAGTATATAACTACTATAATACTGCCTATTGTGTACAAGAATATAGCTACTATAATACTGCCTCCTCTGTACAAGAATATAACTACTATAATACTGCCTCCTATGTACAAGAATATAACTACTATAATACTGCCCCCTATGTACAAGAATATAACTACTATAATACTGTCCGCTATGTACAAGAATATAACTACTATAATACTGTCCGCTATGTACAAGAATATAACTACTACAATACTGCCCCCTATGTACAAGAATATAACTACTATAATACTGCCTCCTATGTACAAGAATATAACTACTATAATACAGCCCCCTATGTACAAGAATATAACCACTATAATACAGCCCCCTATGTACAAGAATATAACCACTATAATACTAACCCCTATGTACAAGAATATAACCACTATAATACTAACCCCTATGTACAAGTATATAACCACTATAATACTGCCCCTACGTACACGAATATAACTACTATAATACTGCCCCCTATGTACAAGAATATAACTACTATAATACTGCTCCTATGTACAAGAATATAACTAGTATAATACTGCCCCCTATGTACAAGAATATAACTACTATAATACTGCCCCCTATGTACAAGAATATAACTACTATAATACTGCCTCCTATGTACAAGAATATAACTGCTATAATACTGCCCCCTATGTATAGGAATATAACTACTATAATACTGCCCCCTATGTACAAGAATATAACTACTATAATACTGCCCCCTATGTACAAGAATATAACTACTATAATACTGCCCCCTATGTACAAGAATATAACTACTATAATACTGCTCCCTATGTACAAGAATATAACTACTATAATACTGCTACTATGTACATGAATATAACTACTATAATACTGCCCCCTATGTACAAGAGTATAACTACTATAATACTGCTCCTACGTACAAGAATATAACTACTATAATACTGCTCCCTATGTACAATATAACTACTATAATACTGCCTCCTATGTACAAGAATATAACTACTATAATACTGCCCCCTATGTACAAGAATATAACTACTATAATACTGCCCCCTATGTACAAGAATATAACTACTATAATACTGCTCCCTACGTACAAGAATATAACTACTATAATACTGTCCCCTATGTAGAAGGATATAACTACTATAATACTGTCCTCTATGTACAAGAATATAACTACTATAATACTGCCCCCTATGTACAAGAATATAACTACTATAATACTGCTCCTATGTACAAGAATATAACTATTGCATAAAAATGGGTTACAAGACAGGAGTAAGGCCACAGCAGAGACACTGACTGCAGCTATGTGATCTGGTCAGTTGGCTGCTACATACAAGAATCTGACCACAGTACTATTCCTCCTATGTACAAGAATACAACTACTATAATACTGCCCCCCTATGTACAAGAATAACTACTGTAATACTGCCTCCTATGTACAAGATTATAAGTACTATAATACTGCCCCTATGTACAAGAATATAACTACTATAATACTGCTCCCTATGTACAAGAATATAACTACTATAATACTGCTCCCTATGTACAAGAGTATAACTACTATAATACTGCCCCCTATGTACAAGAATATAGCTACTATAATAGTGTCCCCTATGTACAAGAATATAACTACTATAATACTGCCCCTTATTTACAAGTATATAACTACTATAATACTGCCTATTGTGTACAAGAATATAGCTACTATAATACTACCCCCTATGTACAAGAATATAACTACTATAATACTGCCCCTTATTTACAAGTATATAACTACTATAATACTGCCTATTGTGTACAAGAATATAGCTACTATAATACTGCCTCCTCTGTACAAGAATATAACTACTATAATACTGCCTCCTATGTACAAGAATATAACTACTATAATACTGCCCCCTATGTACAAGAATATAACTACTATAATACTGTCCGCTATGTACAAGAATATAACTACTATAATACTGTCCGCTATGTACAAGAATATAACTACTACAATACTGCCCCCTATGTACAAGAATATAACTACTATAATACTGCCTCCTATGTACAAGAATATAACTACTATAATACAGCCCCCTATGTACAAGAATATAACCACTATAATACAGCCCCCTATGTACAAGAATATAACCACTATAATACTAACCCCTATGTACAAGAATATAACCACTATAATACTAACCCCTATGTACAAGTATATAACCACTATAATACTGCCCCTACGTACACGAATATAACTACTATAATACTGCCCCCTATGTACAAGAATATAACTACTATAATACTGCTCCTATGTACAAGAATATAACTAGTATAATACTGCCCCCTATGTACAAGAATATAACTACTATAATACTGCCCCCTATGTACAAGAATATAACTACTATAATACTGCCTCCTATGTACAAGAATATAACTGCTATAATACTGCCCCCTATGTATAGGAATATAACTACTATAATACTGCCCCCTATGTACAAGAATATAACTACTATAATACTGCCCCCTATGTACAAGAATATAACTACTATAATACTGCCCCCTATGTACAAGAATATAACTACTATAATACTGCTCCCTACGTACAAGAATATAACTACTATAATACTGCCCCCCTATGTACAAGAATATACCTACTATAATACTGCCCCTGTGTACAAGAATATAACCACTATAATACTGCCCCCATGTACAAGAATATTACTACTATAATACTGCTCCCTATGTACAAGAATATAACTACTATAATACTGCTACTATGTACATGAATATAACTACTATAATACTGCCCCCTATGTACAAGAGTATAACTACTATAATACTGCTCCTACGTACAAGAATATAACTACTATAATACTGCTCCCTATGTACAATATAACTACTATAATACTGCCTCCTATGTACAAGAATATAACTACTATAATACTGCCTCCTATGTACAAGAATATAACTACTATAATACTGCCTCCTATGTACAAGAATATAACTACTATAATACTGCCCCCTATGTACAAGAATATAACTACTATAATACTGCCCCCTATGTACAAGAATATAACTACTATAATACTGCTCCCTACGTACAAGAATATAACTACTATAATACTGTCCCCTATGTAGAAGGATATAACTACTATAATACTGTCCTCTATGTACAAGAATATAACTACTATAATACTGCCCCCTATGTACAAGAATATAACTACTATAATACTGCTCCCTATGTACAAGAATATAACTACTATAATACTGCTCCCTATGTACAAGAATATAACTACTATAATACTGCCCCCTATGTACAAGAATATAACTACTATAATACTGCCCTCTATGTACAAGTATATAACTACTATAATACTGCCCCCTATGTACAAGAATATAACTACTATAATACTGCCTCCTATGTACAAGAATATAACTACTATAATACTGCCCCCTATGTACAAGAATATAACTACTATAATACTGCCCCCTATGTACAAGTATATAACTACTATAATACTGCCCCCTATGTACAAGAATATAACTACTATAATACTGCCTCCTATGTACAAGAATATAACTACTATATAATATAACTACTTTTCCGCGGTCTGCATTCCTTGATATCAATAGAGCCCCCCACCACCCCCTCCCCCGTTGCGGAAATCCGCGTAAAATAGAACATGCTGCAATTTTTTTCCTGCTTGCGTAAACCTGCGGTAGAAATCCGCGTTTGTGCGTTGGCAGGCAGAAAGCTATTAGCTTCAATAGAACATTGCCACTGCGGAATTCACGTGCGGGAAACGCTGTGCAGATCTCTCCGAGGGCATTCACCCTCATGCTGCCCTCTAAGTACAAGACTAGAACTGCATCACAAAAATATATAAAACAGAGGATTTATATATAGAAAAAAATCATTTCCCACATTTTAGAATATTTAATCAGATTTCTTCATTACAATCACCGCTCATAACAGCAGCAAATAGGAGTAAAAAAAAAGGTTTTATATATATTAAATATATATATAAAAATAAGGGTGTAAAGCAGCAGCTGCCACCTTGATAGGAGAAGTCCTGCTCCCACGTACGGACCGAGGATGGCGATGCAGCTATCTTGTCAGCTTCTCTCGCGTCATATGAATAGCTACTGAGTCTGCGATTTCTGAACTTGTCTTATTCTGGCCGTAATAATCTACAAAGCTGCCATCGGGTCCCACCAGGTACATGACAATGCTGTGGTCCACCTGTGCCGGAGGAGGGAGGAGGTTAGAGGGCGAGCATTACATACCATCAATCTTCATACAATGACTGTGGCCAACCTTAGGTTCATGGGCACCACACGTGGATCTGTCACACTACGCTGAGATGGGGAGGTATGGAGCATTATACTACCAGCAATATAATGTGCTTCTGGAGATGGCCAGCAGGAGGCATCTTGTAATCTATGCATTTTAACTAGAGATGAGCGAACGTACTCGGTAAAGCACTACTCGTCCGAGTAATGTGCTTTATCCGAGTACCTCCCCGCTCGTCCTGAAAGATTCGGGGAGCGCCGCTGCTGACAGGTGAGTTGCGGCGGGGAGCGGGGCAGAGCGGGCGGGAGAGAAGGAGAGAGAGATCTCCCCTCCGTTCCTCCAGGCTCTCCCCTGCAGCTCCCCGCTCCGCGGCGCTCCCCGAATCTTTCAGGACGAGCAGGGAGATACTCGGATAAAGCACATTACTCGGACGAGTAGTGCTTTACCGAATACGTTCGCTCATCTCTAATTTTAACCCCTTTAGGTATAAGCAACCAGGTCCTTAACCCCTTCCCGCTCCAGGACGTACCGGTACGTCCTGGGAGCCTGGTACTTCCCGCAACAGGACGTACCGGTATGTCCTGGGGATAGCGCGAGATCACATAAGATCCCACGCTATCCCGCAGCGGGAGCCAGCTGTCAGTCACAGCCGGCGCCCCGCTGTTAACTCCTTCCCTGCCGCGATCCAAGTAGATCGCGGCAGGGAAAGAGTTCACAGAGGGATCGCGCTCCCTCTGTGTCTCCGGCCGGCTCTCGCGATGTCATTGCGAGAGCCTGGCCTGTCACCATAGCAACAGGACGCCAGACACTGGCGTCCTGTATTGCCTATACCTATAATCGCTGTACAAGCGATAAGGCATGGCAGAGCAGTAGCTCTGCCATGCCTTATGACAGCGATCATAGGCACAGTGCTGCAAGTCCCTCAGAGGGACACAAACAGTGTAAAAAAAAGAAAAGAAAAGTGTAAAAAAAAGAAAATTGTAAAAAAAATATGTAAAAAAAAAACCCCTTTTTTATGCTTTTTCTAATATTAGCATAAAAAAGGGGGGGAAAAAAAGTAAAACCCCACATATTGGGTATTGTCGCGTCCGTAACGACGTGTACAAAAAGTTGAACACACTTTTTATTTTGTACGACAAAAAGCGTAAAAAAACGGTAAAAAACAGAGGCAAAATGCTAATTTTTAGCATTTTGCCTCACAAAAAATGCAATAAAAGTGATCAAAAAAGCCGTTCATTCCCCAAAATGGTACCAATAAAAACTACAGCTTGTCTAGCAAAAAATAAGCCCTCATAGAGCTCCGTACATAGAAAAATAAAAAAAAGTTACAGGACTTTGAATGCAGCTATAGAGAAAAAAAAAGATTTCCAAAAAAAAGGGGGTTTTATTGCAAAAAAGTGTAAAAACCTAAAAAAAAATATAACAATTTTGGAATCGCTGTTACCGTACCGACCCGCAGAAAAAATTTAGTGTGTCATTTATGCTGCATGATTAACGCTGTAAAAAAAAGAAAAAGAAATCTATGGCAGAATTGATGCGTTTTCTCTCCGTTATCATAAAAAAAAAAAAATTTACGATATAGTCTATGTACCCAAAAGTGGCACCGATAAAAACTACAGCTCGCCACGCAAAAAACAAGCCCTTATACGGCCGCGTCGACGGAAAAATAAAAAAGTTATGGCTTTTGAAAAATGGAGATGGAAAAATACCAAAAAAATCGCTTGGTCCTCAGCGCCAAAATAGGCCGTGTCCTTAAGGGGTTAAGGACCAGAAACTTTTTAGGGATTTTACTCATGTAGTGCTTTTACTGCTGTACCCCCCAAAAAAACGGAAAAAAGTTAAAGAAGAAATTTTCTGTAATTTATGTTTTTTAATTTAGTAAATTTACGCAAAAATAAAGTATGGGAACGGGTTCCTCATGTTCTTTCAGACGTTTTGATATATAAAATATGTATAGTTGTGCATTACAGGGCGGATATAGCAACGGTTTTGGTTGGCATCGGCTTTGGGTCATTTTCTTTTTTAGGTATATATATTTCTTTTATTCTGTAATTATTTTTTTTTTACTTATTTTTGTAATTTTTTTTGCCAAAAATTGCATACATTACCAGATAATTGTTCTGACTCCCGTGGTAAAAGTGGTAATCCTGCAGCCGGCGCCCTGTGTACAAGGGATATAAGTACCGCAGTGGGGTAGGAAGGGAGGTGCGGGCTGCCCTGGGTGCTATCACTCAGGGAGGGGGTGACAAAAAAAACTTTCTGCACCAGGTACCACCTGACCTCGCTGCGTCACTGGAGTACTGGAGGCAAGAAGAGACAGAGACACCACAGACATGACCACGTCACTCACAATGTAGTCGCTGTCGTCATCCTTTGGTCCTGGGCTGAAGTACACCCTGTACGCCTTGGTCACTTGCTCGATCTGCTCCACAGTGCCGGTCAGACCCACCAGCTTTGGGGAAAATTCTGCACAGAAGACAAGTTATTATTGGGATGGGGTTTACAGAGAGCAGAACTGCACCAATTGCCTCCATCCTCTCTATCCCAGCCAGGAGGGACCCGCAGTAACGTCACGTACCTTTAATATATTTCGCCACTGCATCTTTATCATCCCGTTCAGGATCGACAGTGATGAACAGAGGGATGAGGTTGGGCACTTCCTCAAGAGCATCTGCAAACATTACATAGGGGCGATTACTAATGAAAGTCCTACTATACCTTCCTGCTCTCGCACGGAGCTTCTACTCAGTACTAGCCCATCCATCTGTTTATGGGAAAGCCGGTCACCTAGCTTTCCCAGAATCGGCACGTTATCAGAGTATGCAGCCGCCAGTAGTCTGGGAAAGCTGGGTCACTGGGCAGGGATAAAACACAGGAGTTTACCAATTTTGTCCACGGCTTGTATCATCTTCTCCATCTCTTCCGGGCAGATGTCAGGACAGTGGGTGAACCCAAAGTACAACAGGACCCACTGGCCCAGGAAGTGCTGATCCGTCTTGGGGAGCCCGTGGTGATCGATCAAAGAGAATGGTCCGCCGAGTAATGGCTTCCCCAGCGATCGGTTCCTCTCCCGCTCAATTTCTGCGTCAGGAAAGAAAACGAAGTGTTAACCATTATTATTATGAATTCATACTGAAACTGACTGACATCGAGGACTTTTATCAGGGGTGGGAAGGAGGGAGCACCAATCTGCGGATCCCACTATTAAAGGGGTTGTCTGGTTGATGGACGATAGTATCACTGCAAATGCGATAATAGCAAAAGCAGACGGATGCCGATCGTTGTCGCCCCATTGGCTGCAGCAGTCAAGGGGTATTCGTTCCTAAACAAACACGACACAGGACGTCCCGTGTGTTCAGGAGCCGATCCCGCTCCATACAATGACGGCTGTTTCGTACAGCTGACACCCGCCACCGACAGCTACGGTTTGCATAAACGTTGATTTTGGCTGTTAACACTTTAAATGCCACTGTCTGTGGCTTTTGCATCCACGGATCAAAGTTTAAGGGCCCCCCTACCCCCACCCTGCAATCACAAGGTGTTGTTCAGTTGCCATGGAAGCCCGCTGGCCTTCTGTACCCTCACAGCGTTGGTCATTATACCACGCCTGTCAGATCACGATATAATGTAATACTATGGTATTACATTATACTACTTGAGCCATCGAACCACCACAAGTTCAAGTTCCCTGCAGGGACGAAAAATACAGTGAAAAAAAGGTTTAAAAAAAAACTTATACTAGAAAAAAAAAAAAAGGAAATTTAAGAACCCCTTTTTCATATTTATAATATGTCATGGCTGTGTCCGTGAGGGCTCATGTCCACGGCACGGACGGATTCTGAGTACGGAATCCTGCACAAATTCGTTGCATTCCCGTAGCCATGGGACATTTGCTCACCTCTCCGGATCCAGCGCGTGTCTCCTCGGTCGCAGACGGATCTTCTTTCCGGAGCACAGCGGATGTGTCTGAGTGCACCGGCCGACGCATGCGCGGTGCGGGTTTTTTTTTTTTAAATCCCCTGCTTCCCCGCGGGATCCCTGCCACGCCCACAGTGTCAGCTGTGGGTGTGCTGCAGATATGACTGCTTCCACTGACTTCAGTGGAAGCAGCCAGTGTGGGATCTGCAGAAAAATGCAGCATGCCGCAATTTTTTTCCCCGTGCGATCCACATGCTTTAAATTTTTTTGCGGACGCTAATGCATCCCTATGGTCGTCTTGATTCGCGGATCTCCCGCATGGGTTCTGCAAATCAAATCCGTCCCAGGACATTGAGCAGAAAAGTCAGATCGATCAAAGTAAGTCATTATTCTTCCCGTACGTTGAACGTTACCAGTAAGACAAAAAAAATTACGAAATGCAGAATTGCGCCTATTTGGTTACCTCATCTCCAAGAAAAAAACGTAATAAGTGATAAAACAACATTGTGCCAATAGAAATTACACGACGTCCTGCCAAAAAATGAGACCTCACACAACTATGCTGGTTAGAGATGAGCGAGCACCCAAAGGCTCGGGCCCGCGTTAATTGAGTCGAGCTTTTTGTAAAATTCGAGAACTCTACTCGAGTAATGAACCCCATTGGCTACAATGGGAGACTCGAGCATTTTTGTATGTGGGACGCCGGGTGCTGAGCTTTTTTTTTTCTAGATTCGTGTCTCTCTCTGTCTCTCTCCTGCCAGACAAAAAATTTGCCAATGACGCACGCTGCGTCACGGCGGGGAGGAGCCAAAAACTGGGGAGGGGTCAGACACGGCTTGATGTTCGTTCCAGTAACAAGCACCATCGAGTACGCTAATACTCGAACGAGCATCAAGCTCGACAGAGTATGTTCGCTCAACTCTAATGCTTATGGAACAATGACAAAAAAATTTTTTAAATTATGGCGGTCAGCGGATGGCGGTAGAAGATTTTATTTTCTTCTCAAGATATTTTGTTTAATTACAAATAGTAAAGCAAAAAAGTTGTTTTTTTTTAAATAAAATGTAGTATTGTCATAGTCATACTGACCAACTCATGTCATTGTTGCCACAGTGTGTACATCATAAAAACAGGACCCACCCAAAGAATTTTTTTCCATTTAATTCCACTTTTGGGAAGGAAAAACTGAAAAAAATTAAAGGGCTGCGTCCTTAAGGGGTTAACTAGCCATAAAAGAAACAAAGAGGGCCGGTCATGAGAAGACGCTTGCTGTTGTTGGCTCATTCACTGATCGTTTGAGCGACGCTGATGTCACTCGCTCATTCAACCGATAATCGTTTGGTGTAAACGGCCCCTTAGGAGCTGCCCAGTACGCATATTAACATCTTCATCCGCACTTCTGCCCCATTCACCAATCAGGTAGCTAGAATTGTGAAACAGAACCAATCAGGTTGCTGGAATTGTGTTAATATGCGCCCAGTACAGCAGGGTCGGAGCGGGCAGCAGAGGCGTCAGCACCCCCTGCTGGTGATGGGACCTATTGGTAGATACATGCCCCCTCCTCTGTAAACTCACTTTCCTCTTTTTCCTTTTTCATGTATTTCATGCCCGCCATCAGAGCTCCACCCAACACGACGGTGATCGCCAGAGACTTCCAGGAAATAGGCTACTAGGACAGAAAGCAAAGAGGGTTAGACCAAAACCCCAAAGGAGTTTCTCTGACAATCTCTCTTCACAAACAGAAGGGGGTGTCAGAGACCGTGAGCTACGAACACTTCACATCCGTCCTTCCCCTGGAAGCGGAGACGCAGAAGATGAAGCGACGGAGCCGACCCGTAACGTAGGCTCGTCTCGACAGCATGCAACCTCCCCAAAACAAGAGAGACCTTCATTAGGAGGTATTACTCTTACCCCTGGTTTTGGTTCCTCCTGCTTGCATCCTGGCGGTGGTGGGGGAAGCGTACTCAGTAACCGACCGGAACTGGCGCGGCTCCGCCATGTCATACACGAAATATTAAGAATCTGGAGGAAGCAACAGCAAAAGTGTAGGATATATGATTGTAGCATATATAGGGTTGTGGGATCTATAGGGGTATGAGGGGGGAGTAGACGGAATGACTGCTGTTCACTTTTGCTCGTTTGAATGACTGACTAATCGTAAATCTAAAATAAGATTATTGGATATTTTTAATTCCCTTTCATGAAGTTTTGTTTAGGAGTGACTGGGAGCATAGAGGGGAGCGGGGCATGTCACTGAGGGCGGCAACCCAGATACACCACTGGGGATGTGTATTTGGGAGTAGGATGTATTGGGGAGGGGGTCACTGACCATGATGGCTGTAGGATATATTGGGGAGAGGTCACTGACCATGATAGCTGTAGGATATATTGGGGAGGGGTCACTGACCATGATAGCTGTAGGATATATTGGGGAGGGGTCACTGACCATGATAGCTGTAGGATATATTGGGGAGGGGTCACTGACCATGATAGCTGTAGGATATATTGAGAAGGGGTCACTGATCATGATAGGTATTGGATATATTGGGGAGGGGTCACTGATCATGATAGGTATTGGATATATTGGGGAGGGGGTCACTGATCATAATAGGTATTGGATATATTGGGGAGGGGTCACTGACCGTGATAGCTGTAGGATATATTGAGAAGGGGTCACTGATCATGATAGGTATTGGATATATTGGGGAGGGTCACTGATCATGATAGGTATTGGATATATTGGGGAGGGTCACTGATCATGATAGGTATTGGATATATTGGGGAGGGGTCACTGATCATGATAGGTATTGGATATATTGGGGAGGGGTCACTGATCATGATAGGTATTGGATATATTGGGGAGGGGTCACTGATCATGATAGGTATTGGATATATTGGGGAGGAGTCACTGATTATGATAGGTATTGGATATATTGGGGAGGGGTCACTGACCATGACTGGCGTAGGATACATTGAGGCGGGGGTCACTAACCATGACAGGTGTAGGATATATTGGGGAGGGAGTCACTGATCATGATAGGTGTAGGATACATTAGGGAGGGGGTCACTGATCACAATAGGTGTAGAATACATTGGGGAATGGGTCTTGTACATCATGATAGGTATAGGTATATTGGGGAGGGGGTCATGTATATCATGATGGGTATAGGATATATTGGAGGGGGGGGGGGTCACTGACTGACAGGTGTAGGATACATTAGGGAGGGGGTCACTAAACATTATAGGTGTAGGATACATTGGGGAAGGGGTCACTGAACATGATAGGTGTAGGATATATTGGGGAGGGGGTCACTGATCATGACAGGTGTAGGATATATTGGGGAGGGAGTCACTGATCACAATAGGTGTAGAATACATTGGGGAATGGGTCTTGTACATCATGATAGGTATAGGTATATTGGGGAGGGGGTCATGTATATCATGATAGTTATATGATACTTTGGGGAGGGGGGTCACTGGACATGATAGGTGTAGGATATATTGGGGAGGGGGTCACTGATCATGACAGGTGTAGGATATATTGGGGAGGGAGTCACTGATCATGACAGGTGTAGGATATATTGGGGAGGGAGTCACTGATCATGACAGGTGTAGTATACATTGGATACTACTTAGGAGGGGGGGGGTAGGTATAGAATACATTGGAAAGGGCTCATGTATATCATGATAGTTATATGATACTTTGGGGAGGGGGGGGGGGTCACTGGACATGATAGGTGTAGGATATATTGGGGAGGGGGTCACTGATCATGACAGGTGTAGGATACATTAGGGAGGGGGTCACTGATCACAATAGGTGTAGAATACATTGGGGAATGGGTCTTGTACATCATGATAGGTATAGGATATATTGGGGAGGGGGTCATGTATATCATGATGGGTATAGGATATATTGGAGGGGGGGGTCACTGACTGACAGGTGTAGGATACATTAGGGAGGGGGTCACTAAACATTATAGGTGTAGGATACATTGGGGAAGGGGTCACTGAACATGACATATGTAGGATATATTGGGGAGGGGGGTCACTGATCATGACAGATGTAGGATACATTGGGGGGGGGGGTCACTGATCACGATAAGTATATGATATATTGGGGGGGGGGTCACTGATCATGACAGTTGTTTGGTATATTGGGGAGAGGGGGGGGGGGTCACTGACCATGACAGGGGTAGGATACATTGGGGAGGGGGTCACTGAACATAATAGGTGTAGTATACATTGGATACTACTTAGGAGGGGGGGGGGGTAGGTATAGAATACATTGGAAAGGGCTCATGTATATCATGATAGTTATATGATACTTTGGGGAGGGGGGTCACTGGACATGATAGGTGTAGGATATATTGGGGAGGGAGTCACTGATCATGACAGGTGTAGGATATATTGGGGAGGGGTATAAAACACACAATAGTTCAGACAGCGCCAAATGGATATTGAGCAGGCTCCCCAATGTGCTTTTCTCCAATCCTCCGTGAAGGAGGAGAGCTGCAATGACAATAAAGGGGGGACTCTCGCCAGGAGAGTGGGCCCCCAAAGAGAAAACAAACAATAGGTTTTAAGTAAAAAAGTTATGCGCTCGTGGAAGAAGCAATTGGGACAAGCAAGATGTAAACACTGTCCATCCCGTGAGAGACGGAAAGCATGTAAAACAGAATAGAATGGCACTTACTCGGAAGGAGGGGGGTGTATGGAACAAGAAGCCCCCTCCTCTGTGTGCCGACTCCTCAAAGTCCTCTCCGTCGTCGATGGAAATCGCAAAAACCAAGTTGATTAATCCAGTTTTAATTAAATAAAATCAAATTTACAGGAAGGCAACGCGTTTCGGTGCGACATGCACCTTTTTCAAGCCTATGTGAACATATGTTAGAATACAGATTTACTCACGTTTATAGATGTCAGGATAACACTTTCCTTCTGTGTATAGCGCCATTTTTTGGGTGGAGCTACGTGATTCAGAAGGGAGGAGTCTGTGGTGGTAGGTTGGTGTGTATCACGTGTTCCGTTTGGTGACGTGGCCGCATAGGCCGGAAGTGTTACGTGGCGTTATGTGTTTTTTACTTTCACTTTTGTGTTGCGTGGTCATGCTGATTGTGCGTGCCACGTCATCACGGAGGGTTCTCGGTCATGGGACCTAATGACGCGATCACGTGATTAAAAGTTGTAATTGCTTTGTCTGAGCATCAACTTTTAATCACGTGACTCACATCACGAGCGGCACGTACGCCCGACGTGCCGGCGTCCTCCACCTACAGGTTCCTCCAGAATGACGCGGCACACACTGTCAGCGCGGTCGCGTCATCAGGTCACATGACCGAGAACCCTCCGTGATGACGGGGCACGCACACTAGACGTGCCGGCGTCATCCATCTACAGGTTCTTCCAGAATGACGCGGCACGCACTAACAGCGTGATCGCGTCATTAGGTCCCATGACCGAGAACCCTCCGTGATGACGTGGCACGCACAATCAGCGTGACCACGCAACACAAAAGTGAAAGTAAAAAACACATAACGCCACGTAACACTTCCGGCCTATGCGGCCACGTCACCAAACGGAACACGTGATACACACCAACCTACCACCACAGACTCCTCCCTTCTGAATCATGTAGCTCCACCCAAAAAATGGCGCTATACACAGAAGGAAAGTGTTATCCTGACATCTATAAATGTGAGTAAATCTGTATTCTAACATATGTTCACATAGGCTTGAAAAAGGTGCATGTCGCACCGAAACGCGTTGCCTTCCTGTAAATTTGATTTTATTTAATTAAAACTGGATTAATCAACTTGGTTTTCGCGATTTCCATCGACGACGGAGAGGACTTTGAGGAGTCGGCACACAGAGGAGGGGGCTTCTTGTTCCATACACCCCCCTCCTTCCGAGTAAGTGCCATTCTATTCTGTTTTACATGCTTTCCGTCTCTCACAGGATGGACAGTGTTTACATCTTGCTTGTCCCAATTGCTTCTTCCACGAGCGCATAACTTTTTTACTTAAAACATATTGGGGAGGGGGTCACTGATCATGACAGGTGTAGGATAAATTTGGGAGGGGGTAATGTACATCATAATACGCAAAGGATATATTGGGAAGGGGGTCACTGACCATGACAGGCCTAGAATACATCGGGGAAGGGGTCACTGAACATGACAGGTGTAAGATATATTGGGGAGGGGGTCACTGAACATGATAGGTGTAAGATATATTGGGGAGGGGGTCACTGAACATGATAGGTATGATATATTTTGGGAGAGGGTCATGTACATCATGACACATATAGAAAATATTGGGAGGGGGTTCATGATCTTGATAGGTATATGATATATTAAGGGGAGGGGTCACTGATCATGATAGGTGTAGGATAAATTTGGGAGGGGGTCATTTACATCATGATAGATATAGAATACATTAGGGAGAGGGTCATGTATATCATGATAGGTGTACGATTCATTGGGGAGGGGGTCACTGAACATGACAGGTGTAGGATACATTGGGCAGGGGGTCTCACTGAACATTATAGGTGTAGGATACATTGGGGAGGGTCTCACTGAACATTATAGGTGTAGGATACATTGGGGAGGGTCTCACTGAACATGATAGGTGTAGGATACATTGGGGGGGGTCTCATTGAACATGATAGGTGTAGGATACATTGGGGGGGGGGTCTCATTGAACATGATAGGTGTAGGATACATTGGGGAGGGTCTCACTGAACATGATAGGTGTAGGATACATTGGGGGGGGTCTCACTGAACATGATAGGTGTAGGATACATTGGGGGGGTCTCACTGAACATGATAGGTGTAGGATACATTGGGGGGGGGGTCTCACTGAACATGATAGGTGTAGGATACATTGGGGGGGGTCTCACTGAACATGATAAGTGTAGGATACATTGGGGAGGGTCTCACTGAACATGATAGGTGTAGGATACATTGGGGGGGGGTCTCACTGAACATGATAGGTGTAGGATACATTGGGGGGGGGGTCTCACTGAACATGATAGGTGTAGGATACATTGGGGGGGGTCTCACTGAACATGATAGGTGTAGGATACATTGGGGAGGGTCTCACTGAACATGATAGGTGTAGGATACATTGGGGAGGGTCTCACTGAACATGATAGGTGTAGGATACATTGGGGAGGGTCTCACTGAACATGATAGGTGTAGGATACATTGGGGAGGGTCTCACTGAACATGATAGGTGTAGGATACATTGGGGAGGGTCTCACTGAACATGATAGGTGTAGGATACATTGGGGAGGGTCTCACTGAACATGATAGGTGTAGGATACATTGGGGAGGGTCTCACTGAACATGATAGGTGTAGGATACATTGGGGAGGGTCTCACTGAACATGATAGGTGTAGGATACATTGGGGAGGGTCTCACTGAACATGATAGGTGTAGGATACATTGGGGAGGGTCTCACTGAACATGATAGGTGTAGGATACATTGGGGAGGGTCTCACTGAACATGATAGGTGTAGGATACATTGGGGAGGGTCTCACTGAACATGATAAGTGTAGGATACATTGGGGAGGGGCTCACTGAGCATGATAGGTGTAGGATACATTGGGGAGGGGCTCACTGAACATAATAGGCATAGGATACATTGGGAACATGTCATGTATATCATGATAGGTATAGGATATATTGGGGAGGGGGTCTGATCATCATAGGTCTAGGATATATTGGGGAGGGGGTCACTGATCATGATAGGTATAGGATATATTGGGGAGGGGGGGGGGTCACTGATCATGACAGGTATAGGATATATTGGGGAGGGGGGGTCACTGATCATGACAGGTATAGGATATATTGGGGAGGGGGGTCACTGATCATGACAGGTATAGGATATATTGGGGAGGGGGGTCACTGATCATGACAGGTATAGGATATATTGGGGAGGGGGGGTCACTGATCATGACAGGTATAGGATATATTGGGGAGGGGGGGTCACTGATCATGACAGGTATAGGATATATTGGGGAGGGGGTCACTGATCATGACAGGTATAGGATATATTGGGGAGGGGGTCACTGATCATGACAGGTATAGGATATATTGGGGAGGGGGGGGTCACTGATCATGACAGGTATAGGATATATTGGGGAGGGGGTCACTGAGCATGACAGGTGTAGGATATATTGGGGAGGGGGTCACTGATCATGACAAGTGTAGTATATATTCAGGAAGGGGTCATGTACATCATGATAGGTAAAGGATATATTGAGGAGGGGCTCACTGACCATGACTGGTGTAGAATACATTGGGGAGGAGCTCAGTGAACATGATAGGTGTAGAATACATTGGGGAGGAGCTCACTGAACATGATAGGTGTAGGATACATTGGGGAGGAGCTCACTGAACATGATAGGTGTAGGATACATTGGGGAGGGGCTCACTGAACATGATAGGGGTAGGATACATTGGGGAGGGGCTCACTGAACATGATAGGGGTAGGATACATTGGGGAGGGACTCACTGAACATGATAGCGGTAGGATACATTGGGGAGGGACTCACTGAACATGATAGCGGTAGGATACATTGGGGAGGGACTCACTGAACACGACAGGTGTAGGATACATTGGGGACGCCGTCACTGAACATGATAGGGGTAGGATACATTGGGGAGGGGCTCACTGAACACGACAGGTGTAGGATACATTGGGGACGCCGTCACTGAACATGATAAGTGTAGGATACATTGGGAACAGGTCATGTATAGCCTCCTGTTTTGTTGATCCAGAGGAAGGCAAAAAACCCCAAGGCCAGAAGCCAATAGCCTTTTTGGGGAAAAAATTCCTTCCCAACTCCCTAATGGCAATCAGACTGTTCCCTGGATCAACCCCTAATAGTTCCTACTTGCCTGTATACCCGGATTAACAAATAATCTTAGATTTATATCCTATAATGTCCTTCCTCTCCAGAAAGACATCAAGTCCCCTTTTAAACTCCTCTATGGATTTTGCCATCACCACATCCTCAGACAGAGAGTTCCTCAGTCTAGCTGCTCTAACAGTAAAGAATCCCTTTCTATGTTGGTGATGAAACCTGCTTTCTTCTAGACGTAGCGGATGCCCTCTTGTTACAGTCGCAGTCCTGGGTATAAACAGATCTTGGGAGAGATCCTTGTATTGTCCCCTCATGTATTTATACATCATTATTTGATCACCCCTTAACTGCCTTTTTTCCAGGGTAAATAATCCCAATTTGGATAGCCTCTCTGGGTATTCCAGTCCAGTCATTCCATGTATTAATTTAGTTGCCCTTCTTTGAACCCCCTCCAGTACTGTGACATCTTTCCTGAGCACCGGTGTCCAGAATTGTACGCAGTATTCCATGTGAGGCCTGACAAGTGCCTTATATAATGGAAGGATAATGTTCTCGTCCTTCGCCCCTGTACCTCTTTTAATGCATCCCAAGAGTTTATTTGCCTTTGCAGCAGCTGACTGGCATTGGTTGCTCCAGTTCAGTCTACAATCCACTAGTACCCCCAGGTCTTTTTCCATATCACTTTTCCCTAGCAGTGCCCCATGAAGTGTATACTGGTGACATCCGTTTCTCCTGCCCATATGTATAACCTTACATTTATCCATATTGAACTTCATTTGCCATTTTCCTGCCCAAGCCCCCAGCTTATCCAGGTCCGTTTGTAGCCGCACATTGTCCTCCGTTGCATTAATTATATTGTATAATTTTGTGTCATCTGCAAATATTGATATTTTGCTGTGCAGCCCCTCTATCAGGTCATTGATAAATATGTTGAACAGAGTGGGGCCTAATACTGAACCCTGTGGCACCCCGCTAGCGACTGTGGTCCAATCAGAGTACGCACCATTTATTACCACCCTCTGCTTTCTATCATTGAGCCAATTTTCTACCCACTTACACACGTTTTCGCCCAGTCCGAGCTGCCTCATTTTGTATATTAGCCTATTATGTGGCACGGTGTCAAAGGCTTTAGAGAAGTCCAGATATACAAGATCAATAGATTCTCCCTGGTCCAGCTTAGAGCTTACTTCATCGTAGAAGCTGATCAGATTTGTCTGACATGAGCGACCCTTCATGAATCCATGCTGGTGAGGAGTTATTCCCTTGTTCTCCTTGAGGTGCTCATCGATGGCGTCTCTCAGAATCCCCTCGAAAATTTTTCCCGTTACTGAAGTGAGACTTACCGGCCTGTAGTTACCAGGCTCACTTTTGGTCCCCTTTTTATAAATTGGAACCACGTTGGCAATGCGCCAATCCAATGGTACTACCCCGGTCTTGATAGTGTCTAGAAATATTAGGTATAGCGGCCTAGCTATCTCGTCACTTAGTTCCTTTAGTATCCTTGGGTGTAATCCATCTGGGCCCGGCGATTTATCAATTTTAATCTTCTTTAACCGGTTCCGCACTTCCTCCTGCGTTAGGTATGAGATATTTTGTGAGGGGTTCATTTTATTCCCCTGCATCTCGTGTGGCATTTCCTTTTCGTTTGTGAATACGCTTGAAAAGAAACTATTTAGTAGATTTGCCTTCTCTCCATCATCTTCAATGATTTCTCCCGCATTATTTGTTAAAGGGCCAGCGCTCTCCCTGCAAATCCTTTTGCTGTTAAAATAGTTGAAAAATAGTTTGGGGTTGTTTTTGCTCTCTTTGGCGATCCGTCTTTCTGCTTCCTTCTGCTTCCTCCTTGGCAGTTTTGATCGTATCTTTGCATATTTTTTTCCCTGTACGATTTTAGCGCTTCTTCGCTGCCTTGTTGCTTTAGTAGTTTGAACGCTTTCTTTTTTTCGTTTATTGCCCCTCGTACCATCTTGTCGAGCCACATTGGTTTCCTTTTAGTTGAGTTTCTTTTATTTTTAAAGGGAATGAACTGCTCACATGAGGTGATTAGGATCCTTTTAAACTTTTCCCATTTGTCCTCTGTACCGTTATTTTTGAGGATGTTGTCCCAATTAATGTTACCGATAGTAGTTCTAAGCTCATCAAATTTTGCCTTACTAAAGTTTAGTTTATTTGTCGCTCCCTGATGAGGCTTCTTATTGATTGACAGCTGGAAGTTGATTATATTGTGGTCGCTGTTCCCCAAGTGCCCCTCAACCTGCACCCCCTTTATTCGGTCCGGTTTGATCATGGGGTTACTAATCACAATAGGTGTAGAACACATTGGGGAGAGGGGCATGTACATCATTAAGGTATAGGATATATTGGGGAGGGGGTCACTGATCATGATAGGTGTATGATATTTTGGGGAGGAGGTAATGTACATCATGACAGGTATAGGATATAATCGGGAGGGGTCACTGATCATGATAGGTGTAGGATATATTTGGGAGGGGGTCATGTACATCATAATAGGTATAGGATATATTGAGGAGGGGGTCACTGATCATCACAGGTGTAGAATACATTGGGGAGGGGGTCACTGAACATGATAGGTGTAGGATATATTGCAGAGGAGGTCATGTATATCATGATAGGTGTAGGATACATTGGAGGGGGGCAAGGATATCATGATAGGTTAGGATATATTGCAGAGGGGGGTCATGTATATCATGATTGATGTAGGATATATTGCGGAGGGGGTCATGTATATCATGATAGGGGTAGGATATATTGCGGAGGGGGTCATGTATATCATGATAGGTGTAGGATATATTGCGGAGGGGGTCATGTATATCATGACAGGGGTAGGATATATTGCAGAGGGGGTCATGTATATCATGATAGGTGTAGGATATATTGCAGAGGGGGTCATGTATATCATGATAGGTGTAGGATATATTGCGGAGGGGGTCATGTATATCATGACAGGGGTAGGATATATTGCAGAGGGGGTCATGTATATCATGATAGGTGTAGGATATATTGCAGAGGGGGTCATGTATATCATGATAGGTGTAGGATATATTGCGGAGGGGGTCATGTATATCATGATAGGTTAGGATATATTGCAGAGGGGGTCATGTATATCATGATAGGTGTAGGATATATTGCGGAGGGGGTCATGTATATCATGACAGGGGTAGGATATATTGCAGAGGGGGTCATGTATATCATGATAGGTGTAGGATATATTGCAGAGGGGGTCATGTATATCATGATAGGTGTAGGATATATTGCGGAGGGGGTCATGTATATCATGATAGGTGTAGGATATATTGCAGAGGGGGTCATGTATATCATGATAGGTGTAGGATATATTGCAGAGGGGGTCATGTATATCATGATAGGTGTAGGATATATTGCGGAGGGGGTCATATACATCATGACAGGGGTAGGATATATTAGTGGGTCACTGATAATGACGGGTGTAGTATATAGCGGCGAAGAGTACATGATGGCAGCCAGCACTCACCCTGCAGGAGCTCCGGAGCTCCCGTGTGACTTCTCTCTGTCTCAACCGAAAACACAGTACCGCACACTGCGCCGCCATGACAGGGAGACTAGAGGTGAACAGGCTACAGGAGCACCGACGTCAGAAGGTCAGGTGACAGACCCAGTCACGTGACTCTCCTGCCGAGGCGGGAGCGAGGAGAGGAGTGGCTGCAGAGGAGATGCGGCTGTGTGAGCGCGGGGAGCATCTCACCAGTCTGTGCGATTTGTGTGAAAGGGGGGTGTTTAGCCTGTGTGAGGGGGGAGGCATGGGGGGTACAGTGTGTATGTGAGGGGGGAGGCATGGGGGAATACAGTGTGTATGTGAGGGAGGAGGCATGGGGGGGTACAGTGTGTATGTGAGGGAGGAGGCATGGGGGGGTACAGTGTGTATGTGAGGGGGGAGGCATGGGGGGGTACAGTGTGTATGTGAGGGGGGAGGCATGGGGGAATACAGTGTGTATGTGAGGGGGGAGGCATGGGGGGGGGGTACAGTGTGTATGTGAGGGGGGAGGCATGGGGGGGTACAGTCTGTATGCGAGGGGGAGGCATGGAGGGGAGCAGTGTGTGAGGGGGAGGCATGGAGGGGAGCGGTCTGTGTGTGAGGGGGAGGCATGGAGGGGAGCGGTCTGTGTGTGAGGGGGAGGCATGGAGGGGAGCGGTGTGTGTGAGGAGGAGGCATGGAGGGGAGCGGTGTGTGTGAGGAGGAGGCATGGAGGGGAGCGGTGTGTGTGTGAGGAGGAGGCATGGAGGGGAGCGGTGTGTGTGTGAGGAGGAGGCATGGAGGGGAGCGGTGTGTGTGTGAGGAGGAGGCATGGAGGGGAGCCGTGTGTGTGTGAGGAGGAGGCATGGAGGGGAGCCGTGTGTGTGTGAGGAGGAGGCATGGAGGGGAGCCGTGTGTGTGTGAGGAGGAGGCATGGAGGGGAGCCGTGTGTGTGTGAGGAGGAGGCATGGAGGGGAGCCGTGTGTGAGGAGGAGGCATGGAGGGGAGCCGTGTGTGTGTGAGGAGGAGGCATGGAGGGGAGCCGTGTGTGTGTGAGGGGGAGGCATGGAGGGGAGCGGTCTGTGTGTGAGGGGGAGGCATGGAGGGGAGCGGTCTGTGTGTGAGGGGGAGGCATGGAGGGGAGCGGTCTGTGTGTGAGGAGGAGGCATGGAGGGGAGCGGTCTGTGTGTGAGGAGGAGGCATGGAGGGGAGCGGTCTGTGTGTGAGGAGGAGGCATGGAGGGGAGAGGTGTGTATGTGAGGAGAAGGAGGAGGCATGGAGGGGAGAGGTGCGTATGTGAGGAGAAGGAGGAGGCATGGAGGGGAGAGGTGCGTATGTGAGGAGAAGGAGGAGGCATGGAGGGGAGAGGTGCGTATGTGAGGAGAAGGAGGAGGCATGGAGGGGAGCGGTGCGTATGTGAGGAGGAGGAGGCATGGAGGGGAGCGGTGCGTATGTGAGGAGAAGGAGGAGGCATGGAGGGGAGCGGTGCGTATGTGAGGAGAAGGAGGAGGCATGGAGGGGAGCGGTGCGTATGTGAGGAGAAGGAGGAGGCATGGAGGGGAGCGGTGCGTATGTGAGGAGAAGGAGGAGGCATGGAGGGGAGCGGTGCGTATGTGAGGAGAAGGAGGAGGCATGGAGGGGAGCGGTGCGTATGTGAGGAGGAGGCATGGAGGGGAGCGGTGCGTATGTGAGGAGGAGGCATGGAGGGGAGCGGTGCGTATGTGAGGAGGAGGCATGGAGGGGAGCGGTGCGTATGTGAGGAGGAGGCATGGAGGGGAGCGGTGCGTATGTGAGGAGGAGGCATGGAGGGGAGCGGTGCGTATGTGAGGAGGAGGCGGCATGGAGGGGAGAGGTGCGTATGTGAGGAGGAGGCATGGAGGGGAGCGGTGCGTATGTGAGGAGGAGGCATGGAGGGGAGAGGTGCGTATGTGAGGAGGAGGCATGGAGGGGAGCGGTGTGTATGTGAGGAGGAGGAGGAGGCATGGAGGGGAGCGGTGCGTATGTGAGGAGGAGGAGGCATGGAGGGGAGCGGTGTGTATGTGAGGAGGAGGAGGAAGCATGGAGGGGAGCGGTGCGTATGTGAGGAGGAGGCATGGAGGGGAGCGGTGCGTATGTGAGGAGGAGGCATGGAGGGGAGCGGTGCGTATGTGAGGAGGAGGCATGGAGGGGAGCGGTGCGTATGTGAGGAGGAGGAGGCATGGAGGGGAGCGGTGCGTATGTGAGGAGGAGGAGGCATGGAAGGGAGCGGTGCGTATGTGAGGAGGAGGCATGGAGGGGAGCGGTGTGTATGTGAGGAGGAGGAGGAGGCATGGAGGGGAGCGGTGCGTATGTGAGGAGGAGGAGGCATGGAGGGGAGCGGTGCGTATGTGAGGAGGAGGAGGCGGCATGGAGGGGAGCGGTGCGTATGTGAGGAGGAGGAGGCATGGAGGGGAGCGGTGCGTATGTGAGGAGGAGGAGGCATGGAGGGGAGCGGTGCGTATGTGAGGAGGAGGAGGCATGGAGGGGAGCGGTGCGTATGTGAGGAGGAGGAGGCATGGAGGGGAGCGGTGCGTATGTGAGGAGGAGGAGGAGGCATGGAGGGGAGCGGTGCGTATGTGAGGAGGAGGAGGCATGGAGGGGAGCGGTGCGTATGTGAGGAGGAGGAGGAGGCATGGAGGGGAGCGGTGCGTATGTGAGGAGGAGGAGGAGGCATGGAGGGGAGCGGTGCGTATGTGAGGAGGAGGAGGAGGCATGGAGGGGAGCGGTGCGTATGTGAGGAGGAGGCATGGAGGGGAGCGGTGCGTATGTGAGGAGGAGGAGGAGGCATGGAGGGGAGCGGTGCGTATGTGAGGAGGAGGAGGAGGCATGGAGGGGAGAGGTGCGTATGTGAGGAGGAGGAGGAGGCATGCAGGGGAGCGGTGTGTATGTGAGGAGGAGGAGGAGGCATGGAGGGGAGCGGTGTGTATGTGAGGAGGAGGCATGGAGGGGAGCGGTGCGTATGTGAGGAGGAGGAGGAGGCATGGAGGGGAGCGGTGCGTATGTGAGGAGGAGGCATGGAGGGGAGCGGTGCGTATGTGAGGAGGAGGAGGCATGGAGGGGAGCGGTGCGTATGTGAGGAGGAGGAGGCATGGAGGGGAGCGGTGCGTATGTGAGGAGGAGGCATGGAGGGGAGCGGTGCGTATGTGAGGAGGAGGAGGCATGGAGGGGAGCGGTGCGTATGTGAGGAGGAGGAGGCATGGAGGGGAGCGGTGCGTATGTGAGGAGGAGGAGGCATGGAGGGGAGCGGTGCGTATGTGAGGAGGAGGCATGGAGGGGAGCGGTGCGTATGTGAGGAGGAGGAGGAGGCATGGAGGGGAGCAGTGCGTATGTGAGGAGGAGGAGGAGGCATGGAGGGGAGCGGTGCGTATGTGAGGAGGAGGAGGAGGCATGGAGGGGAGCGGTGCGTATGTGAGGAGGAGGAGGAGGCATGGAGGGGAGCGGTGCGTATGTGAGGAGGAGGCATGGAGGGGAGCGGTGCGTATGTGAGGAGGAGGAGGCATGGAGGGGAGCGGTGCGTATGTGAGGAGGAGGAGGCATGGAGGGGAGCGGTGCGTATGTGAGGAGGAGGAGGCATGGAGGGGAGCGGTGCGTATGTGAGGAGGAGGAGGAGGTGGCATGGAGGGGAGCGGTGCGTATGTGAGGAGGAGGTGGCATGGAGGGGAGCGGTGTGTATATGAGGAGGAGGAGGAGGCATGGAGGGGAGAGGTGTGTATGTGAGGAGGAGGCATGGAGGGGAGAGGTGTGTATGTGAGGAGGAGGCATGGAGGGGAGCGGTGTTTATGTGAGGAGGAGGCATGGAGGGGAGCGGTGTGTATGTGAGGAGGAGGCATGGAGGGGAGCGGTGTTTATGTGAGGAGGAGGCATGGAGGGGAGCGGTGTGTATGTGAGGAGGAGGCATGGAGGGGAGCGGTGTGTATGTGAGGAGGAGGCATGGAGGGGAGCGGTGTGTATGTGAGGAGGAGGCATGGAGGGGAGCGGTGTGTATGTGAGAGAGGAGGCATGGAGGGGAGAGGTGTGTATGTGAGAGAGGAGGCATGGAGGGGAGAGGTGTGTATGTGAGAGAGGAGGCATGGAGGGGAGAGGTGTGTATGTGAGAGAGGAGGCATGGAGGGGAGAGGTGTGTATGTGAGAGAGGAGGCATGGAGGGGAGAGGTGTGTATGTGAGAGAGGAGGCATGGAGGGGAGAGGTGTGTATGTGAGAGAGGAGGCATGGAGGGGAGAGGTGTGTATGTGAGAGAGGAGGCATGGAGGGGAGAGGTGTGTATGTGAGAGAGGAGGCATGGAGGGGAGAGGTGTGTATGTGAGAGAGGAGGCATGGAGGGGAGAGGTGTGTATGTGAGAGAGGAGGCATGGAGGGGAGAGGTGTGTATGTGAGAGAGGAGGCATGGAGGGGAGAGGTGTGTATGTGAGGAGGAGGCATGGAGGGGAGAGGTGTGTATGTGAGGAGGAGGCATGGAGGGGAGAGGTGTGTATGTGAGGAGGAGGCATGGAGGGGAGAGGTGTGTATGTGAGGAGGAGGCATGGAGGGGAGAGGTGTGTATGTGAGGAGGAGGCATGGAGGGGAGCGGTGTGTATGTGAGGAGGAGGAGGCGGCATGGAGGGGAGCGGTGCGTATGTGAGGAGGAGGCATGGAGGGGAGCGGTGCGTATGTGAGGAGGAGGAGGAGGCATGGAGGGGAGCGGTGCGTATGTGAGGAGGAGGCATGGAGGGGAGCGGTGCGTATGTGAGGAGGAGGCATGGAGGGGAGCGGTGCGTATGTGAGGAGGAGGAGGAGGAGGCATGGAGGGGAGCGGTGCGTATGTGAGGAGGAGGCATGGAGGGGAGCGGTGTGTATGTGAGGAGGAGGAGGAGGCATGGAGGGGAGAGGTGTGTGTGAGGAGGAGGAGGAGGCATGGAGGGGAGAGGTGTGTATGTGAGGAGGAGGCATGGAGGGGAGCGGTGTGTATGTGAGGAGGAGGCATGGAGGGGAGAGGTGTGTGTGAGGAGGAGGCATGGAGGGGAGAGGTGTGTGTGAGGAGGAGGCATGGAGGGGAGAGGTGTGTGTGAGGAGGAGGCATGGAGGGGAGAGGTGTGTATGAGGAGGAGGCATGGAGGGGAGAGGTGTGTATGTGAGGAGGAGGCATGGAGGGGAGCGGTGCGTATGTGAGGAGGAGGAGGAGGAGGCATGGAGGGGAGCGGTGCGTATGTGAGGAGGAGGCATGGAGGGGAGCGGTGTGTATGTGAGGAGGAGGAGGAGGCATGGAGGGGAGAGGTGTGTGTGAGGAGGAGGAGGAGGCATGGAGGGGAGAGGTGTGTATGTGAGGAGGAGGCATGGAGGGGAGCGGTGTGTATGTGAGGAGGAGGCATGGAGGGGAGCGGTGTGTATGTGAGGAGGAGGAGGAGACATGGAGAGGAGAGGTGTGTATGTGAGGAGGAGGAGGAGGCATGGAGGGGAGAGGTGTGTATGTGAGAGAGAGGAGGCATGGAGGGGAGCGGTGTGTATGTGAGAGAGAGGAGGCATGGAGGGGAGCGGTGTGTATGTGAGAGAGGAGGCACGGAGGGGAGCGGTGTGTATGTGAGAGAGTGGAGGCACGGAGGGGAGCGGTGTGTATGTGAGAGAGAGGAGGCACGGAGGGGAGCGGTGTGTATGTGAGAGAGAGGAGGCACGGAGGGGAGCGGTGTGTATGTGAGAGAGAGGAGGCACGGAGGGGAGCGGTGTGTATGTGAGAGAGAGGAGGCACGGAGGGGAGCGGTGTGTATGTGAGAGAGAGGAGGCACGGAGGGGAGCGGTGTGTATGTGAGAGAGAGGAGGCACGGAGGGGAGCGGTGTGTATGTGAGAGAGAGGAGGCACGGAGGGGAGCGGTGTGTATGTGAGAGAGAGGCGGCACGGAGGGGAGCGGTGTGTATGTGAGAGAGAGGCGGCACGGAGGGGAGCGGTGTGTATGTGAGAGAGAGGCGGCACCGAGGGGAGCGGTGTGTATGTGAGGAGGAGGCACGGAGGGGAGCGGTGTGTATGTGAGGAGGAGGCACGGAGGGGAGCGGTGTGTATGTGAGGAGGAGGCTCTGAGGGGAGCGGTGTGTATGTGAGGGGGAGGCACGGCGGGGAGCGCTCCGTCTGCCATGGGGAGGCACGGCGGGGAGCGCTCCGTCTGCCATGGGGAGGCACGGCGGGGAGCGCTCCGTCTGCCATGGGGAGGCACGGCGGGGAGCGCTCCGTCTGCCATGGGGAGGCACGGCGGGGAGCGCTCCGTCTGCCATGGGGAGGCACGGCGGGGAGCGCTCCGTCTGCCATGGGGAGGCACGGCGGGGAGCGCTCCGTCTGCCATGGGGAGGCACGGCGGGGAGCGCTCCGTCTGCCATGGGGAGGCACGGCGGGGAGCGCTCCGTCTGCCATGGGGAGGCACGGCGGGGAGCGCTCCGTCTGCCATGGGGAGGCACGGCCGCGAGCGCTCCGTCTGCCATGGGGAGGCACGGCCGCGAGCCCTCCGTCTGCCATGGGGAGGCACGGCCGCGAGCCCTCCGTCTGCCATGGGGAGGCACGGCCGCGAGCCCTCCGTCTGCCATGGGGAGGCACGGCCGCGAGCCCTCCGTCTGCCATGGGGAGGCACGGCCGCGAGCCCTCCGTCTGCCATGGGGAGGCACGGCCGCGAGCCCTCCGTCTGCCATGGGGAGGCACGGCCGCGAGCGTTCCGTCTGCCATGGGGAGGCACGGCCGCGAGCGTTCCGTCTGCCATGGGGAGGCACGGCCGCGAGCGCTCCGTCTGCCATGGGGAGGCACGGCCGCGAGCGCTCCGTCTGCCATGGGGAGGCACGGCCGCGAGCGCTCCGTCTGCCATGGGGAGGCACGGCCGCGAGCGCTCCGTCTGCCATGGGGAGGCACGGCCGCGAGCGCTCCGTCTGCCATGGGGAGGCACGGCCGCGAGCGCTCCGTCTGCCATGGGGAGGCACGGCCGCGAGCGCTCCGTCTGCCATGGGGAGGCACGGCCGCGAGCGCTCCGTCTGCCATGGGGAGGCACGGCCGCGAGCGCTCCGTCTGCCATGGGGAGGCACGGCCGCGAGCGTTCCGTCTGCCATGGGGAGGCACGGCGGGGAGCCGTCTGTCTGCGAGATGGAAGAATCTGTATGTGAGGGGTGGCATGGGGGGGACAGCTTGTGTTAAAGTTATGAACTAACCCCTGTGTGTAGCCGGAGGGGATGTAAGAGGGTGCAGCGATTGGGGTGTTGCAGGGTGCCCCCTGTGTGCGACAGGAGGGGATGCATGAGGGCGTGGAGTTATGCATGGTGCCCCCGTGTGTGAGGGATGCATGGTGGTGCAACCTGTGTGAGAGTTTGGTAGTAACAACGCAATGAATGGAGCGCTGGACGCCATGCGCAGCCGCCACTCTGTTTATTTCAATGGGGTGCCAGGGATAACGCTCGCCACACTGCTATCTTTGGCAATCCCACTGAAAGTATAGTGCCAGCGCGTCTAAGTTGCCCGCGCGCCATTCATTGTGATGTCACTACGTGTGGGAGAAGCATCCACATAGTAATTTAGAAGCGGGTACACGAGACTGGTGGTGGTCCGAGCGGCGAGACCCCCACCGATGAGCGAGTTATCCCTTGTACTGTGGCTAGGGATGCTTTATATAGATGACATCATTGTATTCTGTGGGTCGATACAATTACAGTAATACCCCATGTATGTCGTCTTTGTATGCTTTACTGACTCTGCGAAAAGTCTCTATAAAGCTTTGTGTTGTCGTGGTTGGGGGGGGCAGAACTTTGATTTTCCATCTCAAGAGCTAATTGAGAGCTTATTTTCTTGCAGGACACGTTGACTTCATTGGTTACATTTTTTTTCGCAGCACATCAATTCACACGATTCAGTGCAGAACCCCGTGTATGCTGGACAGATACCAGTCAAAGATTTAACCCCACAGAGGAGGCATGAAGGCCACCCAGTCTGCTCAATATCCGGGTTCACAGATCAAGTCACAAGAGGATGGCTTCCACAATTGGGAGGGGCCACCAGTGACAAACTTATTGCACCTGGCTCTTCTCGTTTGAAGGATGGATTTTGTTCAGCCGCTCAAAGACTCCGCAAATATGTTCTATTTGAATGTATTTCATGTATCTTTCAATAGACTGCAGGATGTTCTCTCCGCAGCATGTTTAGACTAGCCATGAGGAGAGCAATGGAATGTGGTGGCAGCTGTTTGCACTGCTGGATGTGTTTGAATACACGCTGGGCTCTGCAAACAACTCCTGCAAATGAACATAATAAAGTATTAATGGCCATTACCACTTTATGCAAATAAATCGCTATATCTTTCAGTCATTTGAAAGATTATCTTTGCGTGTAAAAGGTCATTAAGTTTGTCACTGATGGCCACTGCCAATTGTGGAAGCCGTCATCTTCATCCTGTTGTGACTTGATCTGTGAACCTGGATATTGAGGAGACTCGAGGGGGGGGGGGGCTTCATGCCTCCTCTGTGGAGTAAGTTACATCTTTGATTGTTAATCTGTCAAGCATACATACTGTGTTTCCCCCGAAAAGAAGACCCTGTCTTATATTAATTCTTGCCCCAAAAGAGGCACAATGTCTTATTTTCAAGAGCGTCCCAGTCTCTCACTGCCCTCCAGGCGCTACGGCAGTCTTCATTGTCGTTCTCAGCCCAGAGAGAGCATTCTATTCCTGGTAACATAGGTTGAATACCCTGCCTCCAGCAAGAGCTTGCTATGATTGGCTCAGGATTGTGGCCTCAGCCAATCACAGACGGCGATTTATAAGCCAATCACAGCCATTCAATGAATGACTTTGATTATCGGCTGTGATTGGCTGAGACCGCCGTCCTGAGCCAATCACAGCAATCTCTTGCTGGAGGCAGAGTATTCAACCCGCATTACCAGGAAGAGAATGCTCTCAGCGCTGAGGACACGGAAGAGTGCAAGGAGAGCAGTTAGAGGGACCGTGACGGCGTCTGCTAGGTGAATATTTCTTTTTTTTTTTTTTATGTAGTATAGGTAGGGCTTTTTTTTGGGGTGGTCTTATATTTCAGCCCCCCCTTCTCCCCGAAAATCAGGATAGGGCTTATTTTTGTGGAAACACGGTAGTAGCGCAGGAGTTTTCTTTTCAACTTTTTTGTATTTGTACTTTTTACGACCGAGGTTCTGTGTCCCTGGGTACCGCCACTGTCGGTCTCCCTGCACTTTGCAAACCTGGTGGGGAATCTTCCTTGTGATTATCCTTGAAGGTGAACTTGGACCTTCTGTGTTCAGACCTGTCATTTAGACGGGTTCCCCACACCAGCTGAGTCCACCTCTACTTTAGCAGTTAGAATGCTTTTTAATTCACATATTGATTCCTCCTTGGAGCGCAGATACAAATATATAATCCCAAAATATACCCTGGCCTTCTGGCTGCTAACACCATATAGTCTCTCAGGCTAACAAGGTTTGCGGGTTCCTGCCTACACCCCAAAGTTACATTGAGGCTGCATCTTTACCATTTCTTTCCTGCCGCAGGCTTTTGGCACAGACTGACTTTGCCCAGACTTGAGTAGAGGTTCACATACTTTTTTTAATTGAGCCCCTTCCACCTGGCTGCTGATTAAAGTGGTATTCCCAGGATCACAAATGGTGGCTCAGTGGTTTTTGTGTTGGAAACAAGTGTTAGCTGATACAATTTTTGATAAAGTAGTGATGACTCGTGCTGTAACTAGTACAGATGCCGCCTGTTACAGTGCAGTCAGTAGAGGGTGTTCAAAAGTTTTGTTGCAGCGGGCACAACCGGGTTGGACTAACGGCACCCATGTAACATGTATAGGCAGAAAGTTGATTTATAGAAGGGATTAGGGGTTTGTCAATGGGATCCGTTTAGCACCATTACGGTTCCATCGTAAGACAAATCTATTCAGCCAGGGGGTGCAATTTTCCTGTTTCCCCAAATGAAGCAGGAAAACTGACCCCCCCCCCCCCCCCCATCACCCTCTTCCCAATCGCTGATGTGTACAAGCCCTTCAGTGTGTTGTATATATCTAATGTTTTACCCAGACAAGTTGGAAAATGAATAAAAAATTCTGTGGCTGATTTCACAATGTCTTCTCCTGTTATAATATAGCCAGCGGACGTTTGCAGGCACAATGACATTGGCAATGCACAGAAGAGACCAGAGACGCGCCTGGAGCTGAGAGATGATGTTGTGTGCTGCTGAAAATGGATTTTCCCCATCAGTCACATTATATAAGAATATAGACCAACCACATTGTTTGGTGAAGGAGGCGGCAGACACAGGTGAATGGGGTCACAAAAAAAGGGGGAAGTCAGACAATTGCTTGTTACATCTGGTCACCTGTTTCCACTCGCTGTGCAGTTCATGCAATTTTTGGAAAAATAATTGATACTGCTAGAACCCCTTCATCCTCTGTGATATACATGTATATCACAAAGGTGCGGGGTGGTATGAATTGGCCTCGGGAGCTTACCCTACTTCATACCTGGCAAGTGGCGGCTGTTTCTGGCAGTTGATAACTGTCGCAAACAGCTGTAGTCAGAACTAGCTCTGATGACAGCTGTTTGACAGGTTATATCTACAGTCAATTCTGCCTCCATCAGCCCCTCGTGATGCGATTATGGTGTACTGATAGCTGCTGTGGTAGCTCTGGACCTAGTGAAGGCTACCATGTATTTAACCCTATTAAGCCCTGCTAGTGGCAGGGCTTAATATGGGAATGTGAGAAATACAATAAACTGCAATACGGGAATATTACAGTATATTGTAGAAGTGATCAAATGATCGCAACTTGAAATCCCCTAGAGCTGGTGTCACACGTAGTGGAAATCTTTTGTAAATCTGCGAGATTTTGACATTGGAAGTTTGGCACGGGATTGGTAGCAGCTTTATTCCGCTGTGTAAATCTCTCTCCATAGCCAGAAGGCAGCGGAAACTGCGCTAAAATTGACATTCCACGGAGTTGATTTCTGCGCCGCATGTCAGTTTCCGCACGGCTTGTCTGCAGTGGACTGTCGACAGCTGGAGACTTAATATTTTTGCAAAATCTTGTCCACTCTGTTTGTTAGTCTTGGGTTTAAAAATGCTGCAGAATTTCTGTGCAAAGGGTCCACGTGCAGTGGTTCCACACAGAAATTCTGCGGCAATTTTGCCGAGTGTAAACCCAGCCTAAAGGGACTAAAAAAATATTAAAGAAATAATAAAAAAATAACATTTTTCCTACTTTACCTACAAAATGATCAGAGCAATAAAAAAATAAATATATAATTGGCATCTCAACATCGTAAAAAGTACAACCATTTGAAACTTATCCCTGAAGTGATTTAAAGGGGTTGTCCTGCGATAGCAAGTGGGGTTAAACATTTCTGTATGGCCATATTAATGCACTTTGTAATATACATCGTGCATTAAATATTGGCCATACAGAAGTTATATACTTACCCCTCCGGTGCTGGCGTCCCCGTCTCCATGGTGCCGACCGAAGCCTTCTTCTGCCTGGATTAGACGCGCTTGCACAGTCTGCTTCTTCTGTCCCGCTGAAGGGGCCGCTCCGGCGTGCTCGCACCGCACAGGTCTTCTGCACATGCGCAGAAGACCTCTGCGGCGCGAGCACGCCGGAGCGGGACAGAAGAGGGCGGACTGTGCAAGCGTGTCTAATCCAGGGAGAAGAAGGCTTCGGTCGGCGCCATGGAGACGGGGACGCCAGCACCGGAGGGGTAAGTATATAACTTCTGTATGGCCAATATTTAATGCACGATGTATATTACAAAGTGCATTAATATGGCCATACAAAAGTGCTTAACCCCACTTGCTTTCGCGGGACAACCCCTTTAAGCTTCTCCAGCAGTCACACTGCCTCATATGAAAAGGTAAGGAAAAAGGATACAAAAAAAGCTTTAATAACCGCATGAAAAAAACATCCATTTATTACATAATAAGGTTATGCTCAGATCTGTGCTAGGAACAGGACGCCCCTACCCCCCTCCAAATTATCACAATGAAGTTAGAAGTGAACTCAGTAGGCGACTACCGAACAGAGGGATTGGCGGTGCAGGTGGTGACTATACTGAACTTCTTCCTTGGCCTCCACGTTCCCTGGACCTTACATCTTATTATTGTTTCCTCTGGTGGAGTGTTAGAACCCCAATTATCCCCTCACCACCCACCATACATGATCTGCGCATCGCAGAAGCCATTGCATCAGTCAGTCATGATTCGCTATGTGTATGGAAGGAACTTGACTGCAGGCTCCATGTGTGTCCAGTGACCAAGGGGGCTACAATGATCCTCTCTGATGGGGAAACCATGTTTGATGTTGTGCAACAAAACTTTTTGGGTTTTTGTTTGTACGGATATCAACTTTATCTGAGTGTCATTAAATGTGAGTCATGAGTTGATGGCAGGAAGATCATTTGTAACATCCCAGTGTATAGTAACCTATTTAGAAAAAGATGGCTGGACCATTGTACACAACAAGCACTTGTCCCTCTTGTGTTATCTCATAGAGTGTAAGCTCTTGTGAGCAAGGCCCTCACCCCTATTGCCCACTTACTTTCTTTACTAAAGTCTTGCAGAATATGTCTGAGCTATATAAATAAAGAATATTATATTTGCGTATCATGGCTACTGTAGTGCTGTGTTTGTGCCACTAGGGGGCTGACTTTCACAAAAACTGGTCAGCAGAGAAAGGGTCTCTTTGTGTTTTGGTGTCAGCTGGATGAACTTAATAAGAAACTGCTGTGTTTCTTCCGGAATGAGAAAGAGAGAGTCTTTGCAAATGACCTCTAGAAACTGGATGCACAAAGCCGTAAAGATGCAGCGTGGCATTACTGTGGTATCTTCTGGGGTGTAGGCAGTCTGAAGGGCAGATTTAGGAAACTGTCTAAAAGGAAAATTGTCTTTATTGCCTATAGCAATCAATCGGAGTGCAGCTTTTATTCTGTAAGAGCAGCATTCCTTTTACACACAGCAAAAATACTAATCCCTAGGCATTGGAAAGACGTAGACACCCCTAACATCCATGAATGGTTTAATGAGATTTGCATAATAAATAGATTTGGAAAAACTAGATATCTTCAAGGAGAGTCAGAAAAATACGTCAAAATTTAAAAGTGGATTTTTTTCCAGGAACAAATAATCCCCTCTTCATACGTGCCTCAGCCAATCAATAGGGCTCTCCATTACAACAGATTTTCTTGTATAACTCTGTTTGGATCTCAAAGCAAAGTTACCCGAAAATGTATCCTGCTTTCCCTTCCTCGTTCCCTCTCCCTTCCGTTACGTCCCTTCCACAATCTTTTTTCTCTTTCCCATCATTTTCATTATTTGTATTACATTTACCATTTCCAACTGTATGTTATACAGTATGTAAGTTTCAGTGTTGTTGTAACTTTTACATTCCCCCCCCCCCCTTTCCTTTTTGTTCCCAAGTTAAAGGGGTTGTCTCGCGAAACAAAGTGGGGTTATACACTTCTGTATGGCCATATTAATGCACTTTGTAATATACATCGTGCATTAAATATGAGCCATACAGAAGTTATTCCACTTACCTGCTCCGTTGCTAGCGTCCTCGTCTCCATGGTTCCGTCTAAATTCGCCGGCAGCTTGCTTTTTTAGACGCGCTTGCGCAGTCCGGTCTTCTCCATTCAGCACGAGCCGCTTCAGTGTGCTCCCCGCTACAGCTCCTCTGCGCATGCGCAGACGAGCTGTCACTGCTCGGGAGCGCGCTGGAGCGGCCATTCTGTACCTTCCTCTGTTAGAGGAAGGTGCAGAGCTGCCGAGCTGTCCGGAGAAGCCGCCCAGCTGTCCTGCCGCCAGCTGTCCTGGTAAGTGATGGGCCGGGGGGGGGGCGGCTGTCGCTGCGCCGGGGGAAGTAGCGCTGCGCCGGGGGAAGTAGCGCTGGGCCGGGGGGGGGGCTGTCGCTGGGCCGGGGGGGGGGGGGCTGCCGCTGCGCCGGGCTGTCGCTGCGATGGGGGGGCTGTCCCTGCGATGGGGGGGGCTGTCGCTGCGCCGGGGGAAGTAGCGCTGGGCCGGGGGGGGCTGTCGCTGGGCCGGGGGGGGGGGCTGCCGCTGCGCCGGGCTGTCGCTGCGATGGGGGGGGCTGTCGCTGCGATGGGGGGGGCTGTCGCTGCGATGGGGGGGGCTGTCGCTGCGCCGGGGGAAGTAGCGCTGGGCCAGGGGGGGGCTGTCGCTAGGCCGGGGGAACTAGTGCTGGGCCAGGGGGGGGGCTGTCGCTGCGCCGGGGGGGCTGCGCCGGTTACCTGCTGCCTGGCGGTGGGTGACTGGTCGGCGGCTGCGGTGGGTCCGGTCGGCGGCTGCGGGGCGTCTGGTTGCCATGGAGACACAGCTGGCAGCGTCTTGGGAGCGCGCACGTCGGGCTGCAGCGAGCGACGGGAAAAGAGCCGGCGGCCATCTTGGGGAAACTTTTATAAGTTGCTGAAACGCTGGAACGGTAAGTACGAACCAGCTAGAAATGTCATTTACAGGGGGGCTTAGTAATGTGTACTTAATGGGGGGGACTGGGCAAAAAAAAAAATTCACTGCTTCCTCGAGACATCTCCTTTAAATTTATAAATAAAGAATCTAAATATACAAAAATGAAAGCAAAGCTGTAATTGATGGCTATGGGCAATATAGACAGTTTTTCTTCCAGACAGTTTCATAAATCTTTCTCTGCACTATTTATCCCGCAGGATCTACACCATAAAAAAAACTTCATGCCAGAATTGCGGCACCCTGTTATTGTCCTTCCCCTCCCAAGAAGAAAAATTGAATAAAAAGTGATCAATACATTGTATGTATCCCAAAATATTAGCAGTGGAAACTATTGCTCACCCTGCAAAGAAATAAGCTCTCACACAGCTGCGACTATAGAAAAATAAAAAAAATAACAAAGCATTTTTTTTTTTTTACCTCTTAGCAATGGCGAATATGCCTTTTTTTTTTTTTTTTTTTTTTTACTGACCATTAAAAGGGTTCTGACTAGAGATGAGCGAGCATACTCACTAAAGGCAATTACTCGAGCGAGCATTGTCCTTAGCAAGTACCTGCCCACTCGGAAGAAAAGATTCGGGTGCCGGCGGGGGGGGGGGGGGGGGGGAATGGAGGGGAGATCTCCTCCATGAATTCTTCGCTGAGCTGAGCTTGTGTTTAAACACACACCCAGATGTGTAAACATCTGTGGGCAGATTCCATTGTTCTCCTCCTGGCAGAGTACACAGTGTATTCTGCAGTCTTTTAAAAGAATGTATTTACTTCGTCTTTCAGCGGCTGAACGATGGATTTTATGTAGAGTAAAATCCATCGTTCAAACAAAAAGTGCACGATATCTGCGTTTACATGTAACGATTATCGCTCATTTTTGGCTGTTTGGAAGAATTTTGAGCGATAATTGTTGCGTGTAAAAGGTTTTTTTTTCCCCTCTTCTATAAAAGATTTTAAGCTAAACATGAAGGGTTATTTGATTTCCCTAAAAAAACGTAGTTCTGTCTGAGGAGTCCGCTCTGTTTAGGGATACTATGAACCATGAAGCAGAATCTTGTGTAAAGAAACCGTTTGACTCAGCTGCACATCCAAACCGCACAGTCTGGTTAAACAACTTAACAATGGATTTAGATGATGGCGTACATAAGGATAAGATCCTGCAGATGATGCCTTTATTAAATAAAGACTTAAAGGCACCATTACTACAACCATGAGATCCCAATAATGGACAAAAGGCCAACAAAACCACCCTTGTAAGGAGGACTAGAGGGACAATTGAAAAATGTTATGGCCTCTGGCTACTTTCCCTCATGTATATCAGAGCACATTCTATAGCAGCATCCTGGGCTGAAGGTGGAATATGTACCTTTAGAGCTACCACACGGCCAGCTTCATCCACACTACAGCCTAAACAAACTCTGAACAGGGGGGTTAAATTTCACAATAAAGTCAGAAAAAGTGTCCACTATCCCACCCATGTAAGGAGTTTTATTGTTTACTAATCCCGCTTGTGCTGCTGTAGGACGATCAGGAAAGTATAAATTTGCTTAGCCGAAATTTCTATTTCTTGGAATCCATAGGCAGCGCAAGTCTTCCATCCCAAGTTATAATTTAATATTGCTCTTTTATGATACACTGACGCCAAGTCATTTACTTTGTTTACAGGGTAGACTAATTGATTTGATGATTGTTGCTTATTAATCTGTCTGGTTGTACCTAGGGGATAATTCATATGTGCTTGTGTTGCCGACGGACTCCAGGAAATATAAATTTTGGGTAAGAAAATTTGCACGTTTTCCCCCACAAAAAACCTTTTTAAATCCGTAAAATACCAAAAAAAAGTTAAAAAAAAACCAACCTCTAATGGGTATTACTGCGTTCATAACAACTCAAACAATAAAAACATTTTGCTATTAATCTTGTATGGTGAACACCATAAAAATAATTTAAGAATCTTGCCAGAATTGCTATTTTTATTTCGTTTGCTTGCCAAAAAACAATCAAAATCAATCCAAAAGTTACATACCCCAAATGGCTGCTAATAAAAATGGCAATAAAATAGGGCCTCACATTGCTCCATGGTCGGAAATGCTAAAAATTCTGTGAGTTTTAGAATCCGGCAATGCAGTCAATTGGCTTTCAATAAACGCTTTTTTTTATTGTGCTAAAGTAGTAAAAAAAATCTTTATAAACTTTTATCTCCTCCACCCCCCCCCCCCCCCGCCCACGCCCCCACCATTTCCTCCCCCTCCCCCCAAAAGTTCTAAAACATTAAATTTACTCTAGAGTGAGTCCATTAAGAAATGACTTGTCTCAAAAGGAATCAAGCCCTCAAATGTCAATAAGTTATGGCTCCTGCAATGCGACAATGAAAATTGCTTGGTCCTTAAGGCAAAAAATAGACTCGTCACTAAAGGGTTGTAATGTTTTTTTTTGTGTTTTTTTTTTAAAGTCTTAAAATATAAAACTATACAGGTTTGATGTCCTAATTGTACTGACCCGTAGAATAAAGCCAACCTGTCATTTGTACTATACATTTGAGTGGAGTGAAAGCAAAACGTAAAAAAAAAAAGTTTAAGTGAGGTGAAATTAAAACATAATTGCACCATTATTTTTAACGTTTTTCAATCCATCATCTAATCAATTAAGTGGTACCATTTAACAAGTATAATTTGTCCTGTAAAGATCTGCCCTCATACGGCTATACTGACAGATGGAGGGTGGTGATGAAAAAATAAAACAGAAACGTTGTCGGTCTTTATAGGCTTAATGTATAGTATTGTAGGACTGTAATATACAGTTGCACAATCTACACAGGGGCATTTTTGGACTCTGCTTGCAGTTATTCTGTATACTAGGGATCTCATGTTGTTTACAGCTGTGTAAACAAAGGGAATTACAGCAGAGGGTATTGTGGATCACACATTCTCCTCACTACAAGTGATGATGCAACTGTTGTGAAAGTCCATGTACTAGCACCACGAAGCTACAACTTGGAGCTCCGAGACTGCGCTCTGTTACTATCAAGTGATCTAAAGGTCGCTAGTGACTGATAAAGAATGTTAACTAACCCAGTACCCTATAAGTAAAGGCTCAAGCAGTGGCTGGGTTGGATCTCGCTGTGAGAATCCTCGCAGCGGGATGCGACCCATGCCCCTGCAGTGACCTGCGGCTCACCTCCTGTGGCGTCTCCTCTTCCGCTCTGCTATGTGCCAGCTGCCACCCAGCCGGCAAGTGAGCAGAGCGTCAGTGGTGACGTTTTTTGTGCTGGCCTCTGTGAGGCTTACACAGAGGCCGCCTGCAGACGAGCGGGTCGGATCTGGCGGCAAGAATTCTCACCGTGGGACCCGACCCTAGCGCCTGCAGAGACGAGCGCGTACTCACCCGCGCCCGGCGGCCCTGGCTCTTTCATGTGCCGGCAGCCGGCGCATGCGCAGACTGGAGCCGGCGGCCGGGTGAGTGACGTGCCGCGGACATGCCGCGGTTTGTTTGCCGCGCGAGATTTCGCGCAGCCAAACAACGGCCGTCTGCATAGGAGTGCATATTGTAATGCACTCCTATGCAGGCTTTAAGTGGCGGAAATCCCGCTGGAAATCTTGCGCAGGCGGCCAGAAATAGGACATTCCGCGATTTGTTTACGGTGCGAGTTTTCACGCAGTCAAATCACGGCCATCTGCATAGGATTGCATAAACGAATGCAATCCTATGGCAGCGTGAACGGGTGGAAATTCTGCGGGAAATCCTGCTGCGGAATTTCCGCCCGTGTACATTCACCCTAAAACTTCATCATGATATCATGAAAAGTTCAGCAACTTTCTAATACATTTTCTCGTTTGTTTTTTAAATATTTTCAATACCTCCTGCTTGCTGTCAGTTAATGGAAACTTACTTGTTCTAGTCGTTGGGCTTGTTAACAATTTCAGCTAATTCTCGGTGAATACAGTGCTCTTCTGGCCCCCAGGTTAATTGCTGTTACCTTCCTCAATGTATTGCAACAAACCAAAACCACTGTGAGCCGGACTGATGTAAAAGTGCACATTCACAAACAGAGGAAGAAAAATGAAAACACAAGGGGGGAAATCATCAAAGTGTGTCAGTTTAGTGGCATATAAAAGTTGCAGATTTAGGTGCTCCCATATTGGCACCATAATTTGTGATTTTTGGCTCACTTTACAACCTGCTCACCACATTTCAAAAAATGGGAGGGGTTTGGCAAAAGGAGGCAGGGCCTTGTGGGACCGCTGGATTTATTGTCATTTATGCCAAAAACTGGTGCAAAACTAAAGCTGAAATCGATGCCGGTTCGTAGCTGGTGTAGACCTCAGTCTTGTGCACAGGACTGGCCAGACATGTGCCAACTTTACTAAGAGGCATGTGCCTCTTTAAACCTGGCACACTGTTGGGCATTCTTATACTGGGGTATAAAATACTGGTTTAAATAAATTTCCCCCCGAAATCTATTGGAAAGTTTAGAACATTGCATAATACTATGAAAGTCGTAAATAACATCTGAGACCTTAAACTGTGTATCTATAAGCAATGGAACAAGTGAGGTGTTCTAAAACTTTTGATCAATAGTGTTTACACATCGTAGCCTGATGTGGTGTAGCTTGTTATAAAAACAACTCTGCCCCCATGTGTATGTATTATATAACTACATGCTATGCCTCTCGCTCGCTCATTACCATAGCATCTACAGCCTGGGCCACAAAAAAGTAGCAGTTACCACACTCTTATGAAATCTGCCAAATTAGCAACATGTTCACATGTTGCTGATTTGGTGCAGATCCACAGCATCCGTACAACTTGAATTCAATTGAAAGGGTGAAATCTACTGCAGAGTGGCACTAAACTGCAGCGAATCAGCAACGTGTGAACGAACCATAAACCAAACTCTGTCTTTACCTATAGCAACCAATCACATCGCAGCTTGCATTTCATATACAACTGAGAAAAAAGAAAGCTGCGCTGTGATTGGTTACTATCAGCTGCAAAGTTTGTCTTTTAGACAGCTCTCCTAGGAGTGCCGTGTCGGGGTAATTTTTCATGGTCCATCCTGTACAGCAGATTGCACTGGAATGTTGCTTACTGGGAAATATTTTAATTGGACAATCTAAGAAGGAAAGAAAATCCTGCGAAGGCTTTTGAAGAATTCCGTTAGTGTCTACAAAAGTAGGGCAGTAGGGTAACATACAAAGGGGCCTCCATGTTGGTTTGCCTGTTTTTTTTGTGTATTTGAAATAGCTGACGCCTTTGTATTAGAACCAATATTCCGAATGCCACTGATTAATTATCCTGAGCATGGAGATGGATCGATATATGCATTCACCGTTGTGAGACGGGCTTTCTATTATTCTATTAATCTGTGTTGATGTGCAATTCTGTAAAAAGCCAATGCCCAACTCTTCAGAGCCTCGCGAACTCTTACACCCCCATGCAGCACTGTCTCATCCTGCTACCTTTTCCCAATATAGTTTCTTAAATAGGACCCATAAGGCAGAGAAATGGTTCTCTTAAGGCCACTTCACATCCCATCTTAAGGCCGTCCCACAACTGTCACTTCTGGGCTCTCATACTAGAGTGATAGTCGTTCAGAGAATGGAGGCGTAGCGCACCAGAGAAGTCTACTGGCTGCCCCGTCCATTCACTGCATACAGGCTATCCTTCATAGATGAACGACTCCTCTTTACAGGTGAGCTAAACGCCAAGGGACTCCGACAAGTGAGTGACGTCTCGCTCGGTGTCCTGTTGGTGACCACTTTTACAGGGTACAAATAGTGTCCAAATTTGCTGTTTCCAGTGACTATTTGGGCAATTATTTCCTGGTGTAAAGTTACCTTTACTCTGAGCTGAAGACATGGAGCTCGCTCGTAAATCTGCCTTACTGCGTGTTAGGGATTCTGAGTTTTAGGGATATACCGTATTCTTTCCCCACCGTCTCCACGGCAGCAAAATGAGATCGCCTCCTCCTAATAAGACAGGAACACACAGAGAGGGTTAAAGCACCCCCCTCCCTTCCCACCTTCCTCAGTGTTGTTCCTGTCCTGCCAGGAGCCAGGTATCCCAGAGATGTGCTCCGGGCTGGAGCTAACTGCAAGCGGACGCATACTTACAGCGGGATCGGAGTCAGCAGGCGCTGTTCTCCCTTCCAGACCTTCACCCAGGATGCTGCAGGCACAGTTCACCTGGGCCAGATTCCACCGCACTGCAGTCTAGGCGGGTTTTACATGGGATCCGCTGGCTGTGCTCTCTTCCCTGCTGTCGGCATGGTTTCTTTGGTCCATAGGGCAGGCGTGGCGCTCCGTCACTCTCCTTATCAGGGCTGCTGGGGGCGGAGACCATGTAAATGGTCCGCAATGGGCATGGTGGGAGGTGTGGCAGAGCGGCAAATTCAAAAAATATAAAGTCTGAGAAAAGCAAAAGAAATGGACATACGTGTTTGGTTCTTGTGGTGTCAGGACTTTTATCCAACATATCTGCAGTACCTCACGCCATGAGTACTCCAGTGTTGGACATAACCGACTCAGAAGTTGCTGCATAAAATGTATGTCTGGCAAGTCTATGCATTTATTGTGCCTCTTTTTCCTTGTTGGGGGTGGAAAAAGGAAGCAGGCACAAAAGTCTATTTTAAAAAAATGCGCAGCTTGCATAAAGAAGCTGCCTCTGCATAGGACAAATCCCTCTGCAAATTCTGTATTGCTAAAACTATTAAGGAAGAGTCGGAGGGGATTTATCGATGATTGCTTAGGGAAGAAGTCCGCTTGGCCTTACAGAAGACACATCCAGCTGTCGCCGCTTCTCAGAAACGGCAAAGGAGGCCAAGCAGTCCCTATGGGTTCTCTGACTTCGAGAAGAGTTCCTTAACTCCGGACTCAAACGAACAAGCAGACCCTGCAGAATCCTCATGAGGATGACTATAAAAAATTTTTTAGTTAACCCCGAGGATATTGCTGAGTTAATTAGCTATTAGGACTACATTAAATATAGAGGAGCACAGAAAGAAACGCACGATACAGGACAAAGTCTTTGGTGGCCTGGGGAAGAGGCACAGACATACTTTTCCTGTTCAAATCAACATGCAAAAAATGATTAAAGAAGAATGGAGCAGGCCAGACAAATGCTTTTTTTCTTTTTCTTCCAGGGGGTATCCAGAGGCGCGACCTCTTTGCAGAAGAGGTCTGTGCAGAATGGGAAGAAATTCCTAGTGTGAGGGCACGTTTATATATTGCTATATGTTTTTATATCTTTATACCTGCGTGCAAATTCTATGCAATGCTTTGTGACAAAAAACTTAATATTCAATATGCATTCTTAAAAAAATCAAATCCGATATCACAAGGCTTTTTGCAAGGCAGGCAAGGAAGTGTCTTGGAAGTCACAAAGAGGAACAAGATGCGACGGCGATTAGATTGGCAGTCTTCCCAGACAGGAACTTGCGACATCTTGCTCAAAGGATTGAGGAGGAAAGCAGAAGTGAATGACATGGATAGGGACATGTGATTGATGTAGCTGCTTGTGTGATTACAATTTGCTCTGAATAATATAACGGACATATATGGTTATGATATATACTGGGACCAATGAGATGCTATATGCTTTGTGATGCAACAGGAGGGTATAAAGCCCTGTGTAAGCCAGTAAAGTTACCGCCATTACTCCTGTACAGGGAAGCATACCAGACCTGTGTGTGGTGGTTTTCCTTTACCATCAACCACAGGACATTAGGGTGGGCTTTGATTGATGCTGTACTGATTTATTACCCTGACACTAGGGTAGATGTCCCCGTGGCTAAGGTACGACTCTACCCTTTGGGGATGCCACCCAGTAGAAGGCCCAATAGATAGGAAAGCAGAGAGTATTTTTAAAAAGACCTGGGAGGTAGCCTCCAATATACTGAGGCCAGGAGTAACAGCCACTTGTGTCGCCAGAACACCAAATGCGTGGCTAAACCAGTTAGAGGTGCACCTACTAAACAAGACCCTGAGAGATCAGATACTGGAGTCCCTCCCGGTCTTAAAGATGGCGACCCCCCCCCCTCTTGGCCAATGTATTAGCAGAGACTGTCAGGTTTTCCGCATGCACAGCGGCACTCTCAAGTTTAGCTAGGAGAGTGTTATGGTTGATGTCGTGGTCAGGGGGATCTGGCATCCAAGAGCAAGCTATGTTCTCTGCCCTTCCACGGCCAATTCCTGTTCAGACCTGATTTGGACAAGATACTGGAGAAGGCCGCTGATAAATAGAAAGGGGTTTCCCGAAGGAAAGCTGCCAGTTCAACAGGCGCAGAGCCTTATAGGGGTAAAGAGAAGATGGGCTGTTGGAGCTACCCCAAAGGGGGTAAGGAAGGAGGCTTCCTGTTTAACCTTCACCAGAGGAAGGCCTCTAAGCCCAGGCCCTGACGCCATCTCTGTGGGAGTGAGACTAAAGGCCTTTGCAAACCGGTGGGCCAGATCTGCTGGGATAGCTGGATTCCCAGGATCCTAAAACATGGCTATCAGATAGGATTAGTGTCTCGCCTGAGAGAAAATTTACTAACAGGCTCAGCTAGTCAATCGAAACAGCTTCAACATGCAGTAGGAGAACTATTACAAATAGGGTCAGTAATACCGGTCTCTCAAAAAACAAGGACCAGGGGGCCACTACTCCATGTGGAAAATCAAGAATGATAATAAACTTGAAACCTTTGACTATCCATATAAAGTACAGAAAATTCAAGATGGAGTCGATAAAGTCAGTTACATAGCACATATAGAAGAACTGTAACTTCAGGGGACAAGGTCCCAGGGCGTAAGACTGCAGTCCTCAAACGTCAGGGAACTTTTAGCGACCCTCAAGGCCATTCAGAAGATCGAGCGGGTAGTCTGGGGCAGGCATCTGAAGATTCTATCAGACAGCACAATGGCAGTATCCTACATCAGATGTCAGGGAGGGACAAGATGTGGGGCTGTACTGAGCGTAGCAGAAAAGCTCTTCCTGTGGGCAGAAATGAACATCTTCTCAATCTCAGCAGTCCATCTAAAGGAGTCCTAAACCAGGAGGTGGACTTCTTAAGCAAACAACGAATTCATCCCGGGGTATAGTCCCTTTCACAGGAGGTCTTCAATGCACAAACAACCATGTGGGGAGTGCCGCACAGAGACCTCTTTGTGACAAGGAAGAATCTCAAAGTAAAAAAATTCTCACTCAGTCCAGGAGACCACCTGGCAGCAATAGATGCCCTGAAACAGGACTGGGGTCAAGGACTGGTCTAAGTTTTCCCTCCAGTTCCATTAATTCCGAGGGTTCTGCAGAAGTTTCGCTCCCAGAAGTGCACCCTGATATTAATACAGTGGTGCCTTGGGTTAGGAGTTTAATTCGTTCCTTGACGAAGCTCTTAACCCAAAACACTCATAAGTCAAATCAATTTACTCTATTGAAATGAATGGAGAAGCCATTAATCCGTTCCGGATGGCAAAGCTCTCCCACTGATTTCAACGGGGATGGCTTTGCACCATTGAAAGCAATAGGATGCCAGCACCCCCGCAGTGATTTTCGGAGAAGCGCTTTAAATATAAGCCCTTTCCTGAAAATCATCCTTAGCTGTAGTGAAAAAAATATATACTCACCTGTCTGCTGGGGCTCAGGCGCGTTTAGCTGCCGCTTGTTCTCCCTGCACTGCTCTGAAGCTTTTCACCCCGGCAGACGGGTGAGTATATATTTTTTTTACTACAGCTAGGGAAGATTTTCAGAGAAGGGCTTATATTTAAGGGCTTGTGTTGCTGGTAGGCCATTGCTTTCAATAAATCATGCATCTTAAATCAGAGCAAAAATTTGGGAGAGAGCCTGCTCTCAAGTCAAAAAGCTTGTAAGCTGAGGCACTCTTAACCCAAGGTATCACTGTAGCTCCCTTTTGGCCAAGAACAAGCTGCTTCGGGCTTCTGAAGAGTCTACGTTGGCATGTTCCAGCCCCACTGCTGGTACATCCAGACCTCCTAACGAAGAGTACTCTAAAGCATCCCGACCTGAGAAGCCTTCACCTATCCGCTTGGATTTTGAGAAATCCGTGTTACTAGGATGAGGTTTCTCCTCAGAGGTAGTGAACACGCTGCTACTCAGTAGGAAGGAATCGACGAACAAAATTTATCAAAAAAACTGGAGCAAGTTTGCAGCGTGGTGTAGGGAAAGGGAAATCAGTTTTCCCCTTCCCCCCAACATTTCCAAGATCCTGAAGTTCCTTTAGGTGGATCTGGACAAGAATCTCTCTCCAAACACCCTGAGGGTCCAGAAAACGGCACTCTGTGCCTTCTTTGAAACTAGGCTTTCAGAAAAACCCTGGATAGCAAGATTCCTTAGGGCCGCGGACGGGCTGAAGCCCTGAATCAGTAACATAGAACCCAAATGGAACTTAAATTGGGTCCTTAGGGGTCTGTCCGGGTTTCCATTTGAACCCATAGATTCTGTCTCTATTAGAAATCTAACCCTAAAGAAAAAAACATATTCTTAGTGGCCATTACCTCAGCTAGTGTCAGGGTAAAATTTCTAAGTACAGCACCAATCAGGCCCACCCCACTTGCCCCGCTGCCGGCGGAAAGAAGAAAACACCACACGGAGGTCTGGTATAGTTTCTCACACGGGGACATGGCTGCGCTTCGCGCTTTATTACAGATTACATGAGATCTTATACCCTTTGTCTCATCACCAGGAATGGGTGATGGGCTCATAACCATATATGGGAAGTCCGGTTTTCCGGCCTGAGACAGTGAAAGTTATGTACATAGTTGAACAGTCGTTATCTTAATACTGGCGCCTCCGGGAAAACAGCCAAGTACGCGTCCTTCGTCCGATTCTTCTTTGCTGTGTTTAAAATACATTTTGTTCAAGATACATTTTGTCTTCGCCTTGCAAGGCCTTTGGAATATCTGATGTAAGGCGACATATACGTTTTTTTTTTCTCATTTGGAATTGAATAGAACTTGCATATAGGTATAAAGCATTAAAAACATATGGCAATATATATATATATATATATATATATATATATATATATATATATATATATATATATATATATATATATATATACCCTCACAAACCCCCCCCTAAAAACTTATATGGAGATCAAGCATCAGACCTTGCACTCTTCCTCGGTCGTCTCTCCCTTGCGTCAGGGTTTCTCCACTGCCTGTAAGTCCCTATTCCTAAAAGGGGGGGATCCCTACCTCACCTCAGAAGGAGGCCATGGATTCCATGGGCTCATTTCCGGGCATCCATACCCTCTATCTGTACAAGTTAACACCCCGCAGGGTGTGCCCTCGCCGGAACCTAAGGTCTAATGCACTAACCCTAGGCAAACGGGAATTCCACTGACAATCCATCTTATGAGACCGAGGCGGCGCAGTACTAGTCCATTTCTCCATTCTTCTGGTAACGTACGTGGTTGGCATTATCGGAACTGGCTCTTCATCTTTTTCAAACAAGGGAAATTTTGGTGTCACATTATCCAGTCCCTTACTCATACTCTTTTTGATCAAAGGGATAATACACGTACAGGAAGTTACATACCCCACCTCTTTCTGCTAAAATCATATCCACGGCCACTCTATTTTGGAACGCCATGGATGCATTGGGCCCTAACTGGTCAGCTAACCCTTGCAAAGCATCTCTGGTGTAGTTTACAAACCTCTGCTGATTGTAATAGATATTCATCCAATCTACATTATTATTAACAGTGACAATAGCAAATAAGGACTCAAAACCTGCTTTAACCTGATCTCTAGAATTAAATTAATCTGGCACCCCCCTTGGCACTCCTATTGCATCTATGTATACATGTGGATCAAAGTTACCACCTGGAGCGTCAACTTGTTACCATGCAGGGCGGCGCTGGGTCCCGCGGCCGGCGCGCGCCGCTCCGAGGTCGGCTTCGGCGTCCCGGAGCGGTGCTGTCAGGGATCTCTCGGCGGCGTGGAGCAGCCAGCGTGCAGCAGCGTGGAGCAGCCAGCGTGCTGCGGCGTGGGCGTGTCCGCCCGTAGGGTGCCGCCCGCTCTCATCCACCTCCCTTATGCAACAGTGGGAGAGTCGGCTCCTCCCACTCTCCGCCCCGGGGCGGAGGCTTTTAGTTAAAAGGCTGGCAGTGACCTGAACTCACTGCCAGTTATTGGTTCTGCTAGCCTCTAGTCAGGTCTATTCTAGTCTGTCCTAGTTGCTTGTCAGTATCTTTTCGTTTGCCTGAGAGCTACACCTCCAGCCTTGATTCTCCTAGTAGTTTTGTTGGTCTGTTACACCTGCCTCTTCTGTCGGCACTCTGTCCCCTGTTAGTAGTTCCATCTAGGCAGTCGCCAGGTCCCTAGCCAGTGCAGGGACTGCCGCCCAGTTGTCCGCCTGGGGTTAGCCAGGGCCGAGGCAAGTAGGCAGGGACAGTGGGGTGCAGGAGATCAGGGCACCCCAACTGGCGCTCGGGGGGCAGAGTGCCGTAACATAATAACTGGCTCTTTAAAACCGTTTGTCATGGAGGCGATCAGTTCCCTCACGAACCAGCTGCAGGCCCTGGTGCCTGTGATCCAGGATTTATCCGCCCGCATGGTGGCCCAGGAGCAGCGGGGGGTGTCGCAGGGGTCGGACGCCTCAACCAGCCCCGAACCCAAGTGCCCTCTTCCCGAGGTGTTTTCTGGGGAGAGGAACAAGTTTTTTGTCTTCCGACAGGCGTGTCGCCTGTTTTTTCGCATGCGTCCCCGTTCTTCCGGGTCGGAGGCTCAGAGGGTCGGGCTGATAATGTCCCTGCTGCGGGGCTCGGCCCAGACATGGGCTTTCTCCATCCCCGAGGGTTCCTCCTGCCTGCAGTCCGTGGACTCCTTTTTTCAGGAACTCGGGGGTATCTTCGACGAACCGGACCGAGCGGGGTTGGCGGTTTCACGGTTGTTGGCGCTGCGGCAGGGGTCGTCGTGTGTGGAGGATTATTGCTCCAACTTCAGACGCTATGCGGGGGATACGACATGGAACGATAGCGCGCTGAAGGACGTTTTTCTGCAGGGCCTCTCGGACGCAGTTAAAGACCTGTTAATTTCCCATCCCGTTCCCGGGTCCTTAAGGGAGGCTATGGAGCTAGCGGTGAGGGCAGATAGGAGGCTCAGGTCTAGGAAGCAGGACAGGCAGACCCGTAGAGTCAGGGAGGTCAGTGGCCCTGGTCCCTCCTCCTCCTTACCAGTCTCTGCGCCCGAGCCGATGGAGGTGGACCCGCTGGACCCCAAAGAGCGACGCCGGATCCGTTTGTTGCATCGCCTCCGCCCCGACTGCGGGAAAGCTGGACATCGGGTGATAACCTGCCCACTGAGGTCTCAACGCCCGCAGCCGGAACCGGCGGAAAACTCCGAGTCCTAGGCGATTGCAGGGAGGATCGCCTAGGACTTCAGGTACTTCCTAAACTTTTGGTACCGTGTCATGTGAGATTCTGGGATTTTTCCCGATCAGGGCGGGCGTTTATTGATTCCGGAGCAGCCGCTAACTTGATAAGTCTGGGTTTTGTCCGTTCTCTGATGGCGGAATTTGTGGCGTTGAAGACGCCAATTCATTTTACCAGCATTGATGCTACCCCTCTCTCTACAGGCTTGGTACGATGGAGGACCCCAAGGTTACAGTTCACGGTGGGGGTCCTCCACTCGGAAGAACTGTCTTTCTTGGTTATGGAAAAAATGTCGGTTGATGTGGTGCTTGGTATGCCCTGGTTGGCACTGCACAACCCCCAATTTGATTGGTCCACCCGGGAATTGACTCATTGGGGGTCATCGTGTCACAATCACCTGTCTACCATAGCTGTGTGCTCCGCAGATACGGTGCTCATTCCGGAGTATTTGTCAGACTTTCAGGATGTATTCTCCAAACAACTGTCTAAGGCCCTGCCTCCTCATAGGGAGTGGGACTGTGGTATCGACCTGATTCCCGACGGTCCCATCCCTAAGGGAGCCATTTTCAATCTGTCAGGTCGTGAGCATGAAGCCCTCAAGTCCTATGTCTCGGAAGCTCTGGCCAACCGACATATCCGGCCGTCCAGGTCCCCTGCCGGGGCAGGTCTCTTCTTTGTAGAGAAGAAGGACGGGACACTAAGGCCTTGTGTGGATTATCGGGCCTTGAATAAAATCACTGTGAAGAACCAGTGCTCCTTGCCCCTAATTCCTGACTTGTTGAATCAGGTGGTAGGGGCTCACTGGTTCTCCAAACTGGACTTAAGGGGGGCTTACAATTTAATTCGCATCAGAGAGGGAGATGAATGGAAGACAGCGTTCAACACCCCGTTAGGACATTTTGAATGTCTGGTCATGCCTTTTGGACTCTGTAATGCCCCCGCTGTGTTTCAGGGTTTTATGAACGCAGTCTTCCACGACTTCCTGGGGGTATTTCTGGTCATCTATCTGGACGACATCCTGGTGTACTCACCTGACTGGGACTCACATGTGCGGCACCTGAGGTTGGTCCTGACCCGTTTGCGCGAGTATCAACTTTTTGTCAAATTAGAGAAATGTACATTTGGCTCTAAACAAGTATCCTTCCTGGGTTATGTAATCTCACCCACAGAGATTCAGATGGAGTCTGATAAAGTAGCAGCAATCTCCCAATGGGTCAGACCCGACAACCTCAAGGCTCTCCAGCGGTTCTTAGGTTTTGCAAATTTCTACCGCAAATTCATTAGAAATTACTCAGTTATTGCTCAACCTCTGACCGACCTGACTAAGAAGGGGGCTGACTTGGGTAAATGGTCGCCTGCAGCCCTTGAGGCCTTTAGCCGTCTAAAAAAGGCATTCACGACTGCCCCGGTGCTAATACAGCCGGACGCACGACTACCCTTTTTTATTGAGGTAGACGCGTCGGAAGTGGGGACAGGAGCAGTATTGTCGCAGGAAGTCAGTGGGAGGTCTGGCTATAGCCCATGTGCGTTCTTTTCGCGAAAGTTCAATTCAGCAGAGCGCAACTACGACGTGGGTAACCGTGAATTGTTGGCTATCAAATGGGCTCTGGAAGAGTGGCGACACCATCTTGAGGGTGCTAGACACCCAATTACCGTATATACTGATCACAAGAATCTGGTATATCTCGCCAATGCGAAAAGACTCACTGCTCGTCAAGCCAGGTGGGCGTTGTTCTTCGCCAGGTTTAACTTCGTCGTGACATATATCCCCGGAGAGAAGAACGTGAAGGCGGACGCCCTGTCACGGAGTTTCGGGGTACCAGACAGTGGGACCATGACTCCCGAGAATATCTTAGCCCCCGGCGTGGTGGTGGCAGCGTTAGAGTCTAACTTCGTCCCTCAACTACAGGATGCTCAGCAGGACGCTCCGTCAGGGGTGTCGGAGGGCAGATGGTTTGTGCCAGAGACTCTACGCCCTAGAGTCATGGATGAGTCCCACTCGTCGGCTCTCGCCGGGCATCCAGGGTTCCAGGGGACCCTGGAGCTTTGCTCCCGATACTTCTGGTGGCCAGGCATGTCTCAGGAGATCCGCAACTTTGTGAGGGGTTGCTCGGTCTGTGCTCGCAATAAGAGTCGGCGGCGTCCTCCGGAGGGTCCTCTGAGACCACTACCGGTTCCTTCCAGTCCCTGGTCTCACTTATCAGTAGATTTCATCACTGACCTACCAGAATCCCAGAAGTGCACCACTATCTTAGTGGTGGTCGACCGGTTCTCAAAGATGGCACATTTTGTGGCGTTAAAAAAGCTACCCTCGGCAAAAGAATTCGCCACGAATTTTGTAAAGGAAATAATTTGCCTACATGGGGTTCCCCAAAATATTGTATCTGATCGCGGGGTTCAGTTTGTGTCGCAGTTTTGGCGTGCCTTCTGCAGAAACCTGGGAACGTCGCTTTCCTTCTCGTCAGCGTTCCACCCGCAGACTAATGGTCAGACTGAGCGGAAGAACCAAGACTTAGTGCAATATTTACGGTTGTTTGCTAGCGAAAAGGCTTACCAGTGGGCAGAGTTCCTGCCGTTGGCAGAGTTTGCACTAAACAACCGCCTTTGTTCTTCTACTGGGGTGTCTCCATTTTTTAGTGTATACGGTCAGCATCCTCGCTTCCTTACAGCAATCCCTACTCCGTCGCTCTGTCCGGCAGCTGATGACGCCACAGATACGCTTCGGGGAGTATGGAAAGAGGTGCAGAGAAACTTGGAGGCAGCGGGGGCCCGTATGCAGTTGCGCAGTGGGAAGAGTTTGTCTGTGTCTGAACCTTACAGGGTGGGACAGAAGGTATACCTGTCTTCTAAAAATCTCAAATTGCGGGTCCCGTCTTTGAAGCTGGCGCCACGTTACGTGGGGCCGTTTGCCATCACACGTGTGGTGAACCCACTCGCCTACGAGCTGGGGTTGCCAGCCACATGGAGGGTTCACAGGGTATTCCATAAGTCGCTGCTGAAACCTTTTGTCCCTTCGGTGATACCCACCTCCGGTCCCCCTCCGCCCACCCTGGTCCGGGATGAAGTCGAATACGAGGTCCAGGAGATACTGGACTCTCGTCGGTGTCGAGGAATCCTACAATACTTGGTGGCCTGGAAGGGTTTTCCACCAGAAGATCATTCCTGGGTGGCCGCATGTGATGTTCATGCTCCCGTGTTGGTACGGCGGTTCCACCGTCGTTTTCCAGATAAGCCTGGTCGAGTTTCCGGGGGCCCGGAGGTCCCCCGTCAGAGGGGGGGTAATGTTACCATGCAGGGCGGCGCTGGGTCCCGCGGCCGGCGCGCGCCGCTCCGAGGTCGGCTTCGGCGTCCCGGAGCGGTGCTGTCAGGGATCTCTCGGCGGCGTGGAGCAGCCAGCGTGCAGCAGCGTGGAGCAGCCAGCGTGCTGCGGCGTGGGCGTGTCCGCCCGTAGGGTGCCGCCCGCTCTCATCCACCTCCCTTATGCAACAGTGGGAGAGTCGGCTCCTCCCACTCTCCGCCCCGGGGCGGAGGCTTTTAGTTAAAAGGCTGGCAGTGACCTGAACTCACTGCCAGTTATTGGTTCTGCTAGCCTCTAGTCAGGTCTATTCTAGTCTGTCCTAGTTGCTTGTCAGTATCTTTTCGTTTGCCTGAGAGCTACACCTCCAGCCTTGATTCTCCTAGTAGTTTTGTTGGTCTGTTACACCTGCCTCTTCTGTCGGCACTCTGTCCCCTGTTAGTAGTTCCATCTAGGCAGTCGCCAGGTCCCTAGCCAGTGCAGGGACTGCCGCCCAGTTGTCCGCCTGGGGTTAGCCAGGGCCGAGGCAAGTAGGCAGGGACAGTGGGGTGCAGGAGATCAGGGCACCCCAACTGGCGCTCGGGGGGCAGAGTGCCGTAACACAACTTCCCTCTTAGCACAATGCGGTGTTGGATTCTCACCCTCAGTGTAGGCTTCATATTGCACATTTGATTATATTAATTTGTTCAGAAACACGGGGCTAGTGTACAGTAGTCAAAGGTGTGTGTTAGAGGAATTGTACCACATTATAGCATGTAAAGGATATGCAAGATCATTAGTTTTTTCAGTGCGAAGTGTGGATCCAAGTGGGCTTTCCTTCGAGCTTGACTGCAGTTGGGGTGGTGAGCAACATCTGGTAGGGACATTCAAACAGGGTTTCTCTCTCAAACTTTTTTACATAGACCCTGTCACCTGGTTTCAGATTGTGACACTCATCTGTAGGACCTGGGAGAAAAGCAGAGACTGCAGAATGCATTACTAACAATTCCTTGAAGAGGCCTATGACAAAATTAACAAGAAAATCATTCCCCAAACTCTGCTACTGTGGCATGTATCCTCCTGAGAAAAAGAAAAACTAATAGAAGACACTCAATTCAAAATTTACCCATTTCCTCATTGCCTTTTGGATCTACTTTCCTCCTACTCCGCGGATGGTAGGGTGTGTGAAAAGCCTGGAATATACCTAAAGCAGACATGATGTGTTGCATTATTTCACCTGTGAAGTTTGTACCTTTGTTTGACTCAATCACTTCCGGTACCCCGTATCTGCGGATTACCTCATTCATGAGCTTCTGTGCGGTTACCTGCTTATCTACTTTGGTAACAGAGTAGGTCTCCAACCTGAAAAGAAATCAACAACAACAAGCACATATTCATACTTCCCAACAAGTGGGAGCTGAGTGTAGCCAATTTGCAATCCCTGAAATGGGTAGAGTGGTCTAGGCAAGTGTGATGCGGCAAATTTACTTCTGCCCTGTTGCTTACGGCAAAGATCATGCAAAACTGGACAAATGATGCAGCAGCTACAGAAAACCCAGGAGCCACCCGTCCTCATTCAAGCGTCGACATCATTGTTGCTTTGAGAGGTGCGTCTTTCCGTGTATCAGCTGGGCCATCATGGGGCACAGGGACCGTGGTGGGCAAGTGCTGTTGACTGTTCGCCATATGCCGTCCCATTTCTGCTGTTCCCATATTTAGTCCATTTGTCTTTTTTTCTTCCTTGCTGGCTTGTAACTGTAAAGTCTTTAGCATATCAAAGTCCAAGTTTTTATCAAAGTCCAAGGTTTAGTCAAAGTCCAAAGTTATTGTCAAATTCTTCTTTTCTTCTTTCTTCCACGGCTTAAGGGCCGCTGCTTTTGCTGTGTGGCCTGTGATGGCGTTGCCTCTTGTTTCTCCGGTGTAGGAATTGGTGTGAGCTTTCCACTTTGTTAGGTAGTAGTAGGGCCTCCATGAGACCGCTGCATCATTCTTAATTGGCTGTCCTGCTGAGGTAAAAAACTGTCTGGCCTTCCCTGTTGGGCCTTAATCATGAGCTATGCCAAATGCATACCGGGAGTCAGTGTAAATGTTTGCCGTCTTACCTTCTACCACTCTACACGCCCCAGTGAGTGCCTTTAGTTCCGCTTCTTGTACTGCGACATGCGGAGACATTCTGCTTTTTTAGGACATCTTGTTGCGTGACCACTGCATATCCAGTGTGGAGTCGTCCATCACCCTGGGACCATCTATAAAAAACAACTCAAAATATGCATTGTTAACAAGGGCTTCAGTAACTTTTTTAAAACTTAAATTTTCTTGTTGCATCAATGCTAGACAATCAGGCTGATATTCTATTTCAAAAAGATCAGAATCTTGTTGCAAAAAATTTAAAAATTTTAAAATGGCTTGCAAAAAATTTAAAAATGGCTGACTTGCAATACCTAGATCACCTATGCCTTCTCCTCCCCCCCTTTGAACCAGGGTACTCAATTGGAAGAATAGTAGCCGGGTTTAAGTTAGTACAACATTGTAAAAAGATTTGATGGATGCAGATAAGGCCTGTAAGATGTTAGCACCAATAACAGAGACATGAGTTACATCAGGGCAGAATAATCTACAAACACCTATTCATATTTGAAATGTGATATTCCTTTAAGTGAATTCATTATTAATCTGATCCTGCCTGCAATGTCTTATCAAATTTGAGAGAGAAAAAAACAAAACAAAAACTTTTACTAGCTGCTCAAGATCCTCACCCCCTCCCTTGTCGAGAAGAGGGATGAAACACATTACGTACTTTTACATCATCTAGCTCCACACCTTCGATACTGGCTGCGTGCGTCTTTTTTCACAGCTCATTTCAGCTTAACAGTCTACACGTCCACATCTTAACCAAGCAAAGTCCCATGCATGGGGGGGGGGGACTTTTATCCCCAGTCATTACCTGCAACACACACTCACCACAGCCCGAACACGGGTCACTAACTCTCATCCATCCATGCTCTCAAGTCTGCTCCGTCACCCCCCATTGAAGGTGTCCCAGTATATGCAGATGCACAGACAAAAAAAGTTTGACAAACATACATCAGTTGAAAAACATTGAGGTGAGTGCTATAATGTTATAAAGTACATGATTCTATTGAGATGAGATTGTGAATGAGCGCTATTTATGACAAATTATGTGAAAAAATCTGCTGAGTGACTGAGACATTCTATCTTTCTTATCTACTGAAGCTATTATATGCTGTATTAAACGCTGAAGTATTTTAGAATGCGTGACCCTGAGTTTGAGTCAAGTCTGAAAGCCCCCACCTTTTCAAAATAAATCTCTGAATATGCATTCACTGACTGAACAGCCCTGCATTTGAACTCATAATTAACACATATGCTGGGACCTTGCAACATTCATTTTCAACCCCTATATAAGTAAGAATATATCTTAGAAATTGCTATATTTCCTGCCTACTAAGACAGTATAATTAATTAAATTCATTTCAATTCATTTTAAGCAAGCAGATATTTTTTAGGGTTATTATTGCATTCTCTCTCGCTTTATCTTCTTGACCTTGAAAAGCTTACACAGACTGCAGCCACATGTCAACAAAACCTTCTCTTCTAAAAGCAAGCTCAGTTAACCGTTTGCACATACAGTATATACATATATACACATACACATACATCTATTATCTATCTTGTATTATACACCTTTTCTTCTTTCTCTCTGCCAACAAATCACATGCATTGTAACTTTCTTCTTGACTTTGCTTGTTACTTCAGCACTTTCTCCCTACCTAACTGCCAATATAACCTTCAATAGACACTCTCCCGACACCCTCTTGATCACTTACTGTACTTTTCAACATTTCACTTACGGATACTTTCTTAAACAAATAATGTGTACATACTTAACTTTCTCTGACTGTCTCTCTCTGCTTCTCACTTCAGCACTTTCTAGCAACCCTTGGTCTTCCAAGGCACGCTTCTTGGTCCTAAAGACCTCCTCCCAGACACCATTTTTGTAATCTACCGTGCGGGTCGATGTCACACATTTTTATAAGTTTTCTTACATTTTACAAATTATGACCCTTGTCTCTCCTCCATCAATTGATCCGCACGGCGGCAGCCCTTGAGGGGCTCTGTCTTCTTTAATAAGGTCTTACGCATATTACAACAACAACAATAATAATAATAACACGCTCCATAGAATGCATCCCTCTTAATTTTCAAATTGTCAGCCCCTTATATACCGGCAAAACAACCGAGGGTCCCTTCTCCTATGGAACCAGCCTCACAGAATGCATCTCTCTGAAATCAAATCGTTAGCCCCATATATAAGGCAAAACAACCGAGAGTCCCTTCTCCTATGAAGCCTGTCTCACAAAATGCATCCCTCTTAATTTTCAAATTGTTAGTCCCTTATATACTGGAAAAACAACCGAGGGTCCCTTCTCTTGTGAGACTAAATACAACAAACAACCTTCACTATCGTTAAAACACCATGGACTTCAAAGTACAAATAGACTACAGACTAGTTCCTGGGTGAGCGATTGGTGCGCATATCACGGTCAGTGGTCCATGACGGCAAACCCGGAGCCCACACGAGTTACCGTGTAGAACTCTTAACCCAACCCGTCCGGTCACAAACCACAGATAGTCAGTCCCGCTGCAAGACTCGCAGTAAAACACAACATAAATATATGCTGGTCTTACCTGGAGTTCTGTGAGTTGATCAGGCTCGGTTTGCAGCAGGACGGCTTCTCCGTGGCGTGGATCCGGGTGGAATGCGTTGTACGGCTCTGGTTTTGTCGCCCCAGTTGGTTGCGCCATTTGTCAGGGTAAAATTTCTAAGTACAGCACCAATCAGGCCCACCCCACTTGCCCCGCTGCCGGCGGAAAGAAGAAAACACCACACGGAGGTCTGGTATAGTTTCTCACACGGGGACATGGCTGCGCTGCGCGCTTTATTACAGATTACATGAGATCTTATACCCTTTGTCTCATCACCAGGAATGGGTGATGGGCTCATAACCATATATGGGAAGTCCGGATTTCCGGCCTGAGACAGTGAAAGTTATGTACATAGTTGAACAGTCGTTATCTTAATACTGGCGCCTCCGGGAAAACAGCCAAGTACGCGTCCTTCGTCCGATTCTTCTTTGCTGTGTTTAAAATACATTTTGTTCAAGATACATTTTGTCTTCGCCTTGCAAGGCCTTTGGAATATCTGATGTAAGGCGACATATACGTTTTTTTTTTCTCATTTGGAATTGAATAGAACTTGCATATAGGTATAAAGCATAAAAAACATATGGCAATATATATATATACCCTCACACTAGGAGGATAAGCGAGTTACAGGCCCTGTCCATCCGTTATCCATTTTACAGAGTGACAGATGGTAAAATAATTTTCAAACTAGATCTGTCCTTCCTTCCAAAAGTCGTATCCTCCTTCCATAGATCTTGGGATATAGTTATCCCCTCATTTTGCAGTAACCCTAAAAATAAGAAGGTGAAGGTATTTCACTGTCTCGATGTCAGAAGGGCAGTACTCCAATGTATCAACGCCACAAGCCAGTGGAGACAAGATAATGTTTTTGGCCCAAATAAAGAGAAGAAAGCAGCGAAAAACTCCATAGCTAGGTGGATTAAACTAGCTGTCGCAGAATCCTACGCTGTGATGGATAAGACACCCGCGAGAAATCTTAGAGCTCACTCAACGAGGGCCCTGTCCACATCCTGGGCGGAGAGAGCATCTGCATCGGTAGAACAGATTTGTAGAGCAGTTTGGAAGAAAATACATACATTTACCAAACCTTCTAGATTAGATGTCCAGGCGGACGATGATCTGACTTTCAGATCCCACCCTAACAATTTAGTTGGTATGTCTCAGGTTTGCTGTTGTGGAGACAATGGGAAAAAGGTAGATACTTACCGATCGGGGGTTTTTAGGGAGTCTCCACAACAGCACCTGTACATTCTCCCCCGAAAAAAGCGAAATATATTTTATTTCTGGTTTAATACCGATTTAGGTAGTTAATTTAGTTGAGGTTCCTACCCCGAGGTTTTGTTATAAATCACTGACAAAGGTGGGAAAGAAAGCTTTAACCCTCTGTGTGTGTTCCTGTACTATCAGGAGGAGGCGATCTCAGGTGTGCTGTCGTGGAGACTCCCTAAAAACCCGATTCTCGGTAAGTATAATCTACCTTTCAGACTACGAAAAGCACCCAGGTTTTTTTTAAATTTTGTTTTATTTAACACAATTGTCAAAGACGGCACACAATGATGTAACAGTGACGGTTTTTACAAAAACAGTATTGTATTTTCCCAATTATAACTGACAATAGTATAGTATCAAAAATATACTGTTTCTGATATTATATGGTATTAATAGGTCAGTAGAGTAAATTTGAGTTCAGGTTTGAATGTTTTTTTTGTTTTTTTTTAAGTTACTGGCATATAAAAGACAAGAAGAAAAGTTCCCCAAGGGGGAAGTTAACCGTTAGTTGGTGTGTAGTGTGGAATGTGCATCCAACCAAGAGCCCCATACTTTTTGGAACTTGCTAGGACAGCCCCTATGTTGGTATATCTCTTTCTCATAAGGATTAATTGTATTGACCAGCTTTTTCCAATTTGACAAGGAGGGTGATTCCACCGCCATCTTCTTCATGGCAATGGTTTTCCCAGCTATACATAGTATTTCTCTAAGAAATATTTACATATAATATGGTCAATGTTCCTCATAAAATAGGCTGAACAACACAATTTTTGGGTCTAGATTTACGTTTAAGGGTGCATGTAAGAGTGGGGGATATAAAATTGATTACCTCAGATCAAAAACTCGTTATATAAGGGCAGTCCCATATCAAATGCCAGAAATCAGCATTGAGTTGATTGCACCTGTGACAGGCTGATGTTGGAGTTTTACCCCTTCTGTGGAGATGCACTGGGGTCAGATAAGACTGGTGAATAATATAGAGTTGGATTAATTTATTAACAGCTGGGGATACCGTCAGATGGGATTCTACTATATTTGACCATTCTTAAGTAGGTAGCAAAGCGATACAATACTGCCATTTATCCTGGCTAGACAGTGGGTTATAGCTCATTGTAGCTGAGAGTAGATGGCTATAGAGTGCTGATATTAAGCCTTTTGGCCCTTGGAACCTGAGTATACCTATTATTATAGGGTATTTTGATATTTGGATGGTAACCGAAGAAAACTGGGTATTTAGAGCATGTCGTAGCTGGAAGTATCGAAACCATTGAAGTCGAGGTACCTGCAGTTTTTCACGCAACTGGGTGAATGTAATAATGTCATTATTCTCATATACGTCCCCCAATTCAGAGATGCCTAATGAGACCCGGTATTGACAATCTGGTATTGTCTGTAATGAGGGTAGGGTGGGATTATTCCATTAGGGGGAGATATGCCATAGTAGCTCTAAAGTCTTGAATATATTTTGCAGTTCGCCATATGGACAAGGCTAATTTGTGCATGGGCAATGTATTAGCGGACTTGGTGTAAGCACCCAGGTTTAGATAACAGAAAACAGGAAAAAATATTTCCTATTTAATTTAAATGTCTCTGGTGTAGAGAAAAAAAGGGTTAATATTCAGCTCCTATAAACCTTGTGTGTCTATTCAAACAATGGCGCAAGAACATAAGCTCACATTATACATAGTACTGCTGCACGCACGTTGTACCTGCACACAGCCCACACATATCTGCAACATATGAACATCGCTCTTCAGCATACACAACTTTGCTACATTGACGCTTATAGCTACATGTGCGCACACACAGATTACACAGCTCTGCTACATGCGCACACACACATCTGCAGCTGGCATGTTATACACTGACTGACTTAATTAACCCTACATCCCCACATACAAGTGTAGTAATACATGACCCCCTCTACCTGCTCCCTGCTCACATGGTTATAACATCTTCTACGGTCCTGCTGCTACTGCAAGACCCCTGATCTTTGCTCTTGTCAGCCCCTGTGTGGACAGAGGAAGACCTGCACCCCGGGGAAGATATGGGAGTGATCTCCAGTGTTATCTGCACTCCCAGACTGAGAAAGGAGGACTGTGTAGCCCTGCTATCTATGGCTGCAGAGTTCTCCCAATGATTGATTAGCATTTCACTGCTGGATTATTAACCCCTTAATGACGCGGCCTTCCCCCCCCACCCTCATTCCCCCCCCCCTTTGAAAAATCATAACTCCTTTATCTATCCATCGACGTCATTGTATGAGGGCTTGTTTTTGCGGAACGAGTTTAATGTACCATATAATGTACTGAAAAACTTTAAAAAAAAAAAAAAAGTGGAGTAAAATGAAAAAAAAAAGACATTCCGTCATCTTTCGTGCGTCTTCTTTCTACGGCGCACAAACTGCAACAAGAATGACCTGATAACTTTATTCTAGGAGTCAATACGCTTACTACCATACCAAACTTGTATGGTCTTTTTTTTTTTTTTGCTGTACTACTTGTATTTTTTTTTTTCAATACATTTCATTTTTTACAATTATTTTCAGCTCCATCCTCTGTGTGCAATAACTTTTTTTATTTTTTCGTTGACGTCGTTGAGCGAGGACTCATTTTTTGCAAGACATCCCGTAATTTTCGTTGCTACTAGAGATGAGCGAACGTGTTCTTCCGAGCTTGATATTCGTGCGAATATTAGGGTGTTCGGGATGTTCGTTATTCGTAACGAACACCATGCGGTGTTCTGGTTATTTTCACTTCCTTCCCTGAGACGTTAGCGCGCTTTTCTGGCCAATTGAAAGACAGGGAAGGCATTACAACTTCCCCCTGTGACGTTCAAGCCCTATACCACCCCCCTGCTGTGAGTGGCTGGGAAGATCAGGTGTCACCCGAACATAAAAGTCGGCCCCTCCCGCGGTTCGCCTCAGATGCCGTGTGAGTTAGATGAGGGACAGTGCTGTTTGTACCGGAGCTGCTGTAGGGAAAGAATTGGTAGTTAGTGTAGGCTTCAAGACCCCCCAAAGGTCCTTATTAGGGCCACTGATAGCTGTGTGTTGGCTGCTGTTAGCAGTGGCAATTTTTTTTTTCTCAAAATCGCCTCTGCAGACCGTTGCACCTGGCATTAGGGACAGAAGTGCTGCATAGGCAGGGAGAGTGTTAGGAGTGAGTGTAGCCTTCAAGAACCTCAACGGTCCTTTCTAGGGCCATATTTATCCGTGTGCAGTACTGTCCAGGCTGCTGTTAGCTGTGCTGCATTTTTTTTTGCTTCTCAAAATCGCTCTGCAGACCATTGCACCCTCCATTGATACTGCAGGGAAAGAATTGTATAGGCAGGGCGACAACACAGTTGTTATTCATTGAATATACGCAGTGCTGCCTTTTGGTGCCAAAAAACGGAAAATAATTAAATTTGTCCTGCCTCTGTCCGGCCTAACGCCGGTGGACACGTGTGAGCTGCGTCTGCAACCTGTAAAAATCAGACGCACCCAGCTACGCTTTACTGCTGGCTTCGCCATTTGCTTTCCTTAATTGGGAAAAAAATACCTGCTCTGCCAGAGTTATAATAACTCTGCTACCCTCACGTTCTGTGACACATAAGCAGGGACACAGCACAGTTATTAAACTTCTCATGTTCATTGAATATACGCAGTGCTGCCTTTTGGTGGAAAAAAACTGAAAACAAATCTATTTGTCCAGCCTCTGTCCGTCCTAAGGGCTGTGGACACGTGTGAGCTGCGTGAACAACATTGCTAAATCAGACGCACCCAGCTACGCTTTACTGCTGGCTTCGCCATTTGCTTTCCTTAATTGGGAAAAAAATACCTGCTCTGCCAGAGTTATAATAACTCTGCTACCCTCACGTTCTGTGACACATAAGCAGGGACACAGCACAGTTATTAAACTTCTCATGTTCATTGAATATACGCAGTGCTGCCTTTTGGTGGAAAAAAACTGAAAACAAATCTATTTGTCCAGCCTCTGTCCGTCCTAAGGGCTGTGGACACGTGTGAGCTGCGTGAACAACATTGCTAAATCAGACGCACCCAGCTACGCTTTACTGCTGGCTTCGCCATTTGCTTTCCTTAATTGGGAAAAAAATACCTGCTCTGCCAGAGTTATAATAACTCTGCTACCCTCACGTTCTGTGACACATTAGCAGGGACACAGCACAGTTATTAAACTTAGATAATTCATTCACTAGAGGCAGTGGGGCCTTTCGTTTTCCAAAAAGGGCAAAAATTATATTTGGCCTGCAGTCTTGCGCCAATTTATTTCCTGCCTGTGAAATCAAATCACTGGTAATACAGCATGCTGAGGGGTAGGGGTAGGCCTAGAGGACGTGGACGCGGCCGAGGACGCGGAGGGCCAAGTCAGGGTGTGGGCACAGCCCGAGCTCCTGATCCCGGTGTGTCGCAGCCGACTGCTGCGCGATTAGGAGAGAGGCACGTTTCTGGCGTCCCCACATTCATCGCCCAATTAATGGGTCCACGCGGGAGACGGTTATTAGAAAATGAGCAGTGTGAGCAGGTCCTGTCCTGGATGGCAGAAAGTGCTTCGAGCAACCTATCGTCTACCCGCAGTTCTGCGCCGTCCACTGCTGCCAATCCGAATCCTCTGTCTGCTGCTCCTCCTTCCTCCCAGCCTCCTCACTCCACTACAATAACACCTGCTCAGGAGCGGGAACACTCCCAGGAACTGTTCTCGGGCCCCTGCTTAGATTGGGCAGCAGCGGTTCCTCTCCCACCAGAGGAGTTTATCGTCACTGATGCCCAACCATTCGAAAGTTCCCGGGGTCCGGGGGAAGAGGCTGGGGACTTCCGCCAACTGTCTCAACAACTTTCTGTGGGTGAGGAGGACGATGACGATCAGACACAGTTGTCTTGCAGTGAGGTAGTAGTAAGGGCAGTAAGTCCGAGGGAGCAGCGCACAGAGGATTCGGAGGAAGAGCAGCAGGACGATGAGGTGACTGACCCCACCTGGTGTGCAACGCTTACTCAGGAGGACAGGTCTTCAGAGGGGGAGTCAAGGGCATCAGCAGGGCAGGTTGCAAGAGGCAGTGCGGTGGCCAGGGGTAGAGGCAGGGCCAGACCGAATAATCCACCAAGTGTTTCCCAAAGCGCCCCCTCGCGCCATGCCACCCTGCAGAGGCCGAGGTGCTCTAAGGTCTGGCAGTTTTTCACAGAGACGCCTGACGACCGACGAACAGTGGTGTGCAACCTTTGTCGCGCAAAGCTCAGCCGGGGAGCCAACACCAACAGCCTCACCACCACCACCATGCGCAGACATATGATGGCCAAGCACCCCGCAAGGTGGGACGAAGGCCGTTCAGCGCCTCCGGTTTGCACCCCTGCCTCTCCCCCTGTGCCCCAACCTGCCACTGAGATGCAACCCCCCTCTCAGGACACAGGCACTACCGTCTCCTGGCCTGCACCCACACCCTCACCTCCGCTGTCCTCGGCCCCATCCAGCAGTGTAGTTCAGCGCACCGTCCAGCCGTCGCTTGCGCAACTGTTGGAGCGCAAGCGCAAGTACGCCGCCACGCACCCGCACGCTCAAACGTTAACCGTCCGCATAGCAAAATTCATCAGCCTTGAGATGCTGCCGTATAGGGTTGTGGAAACGGAGTCCTTCAAAAGTATCATGGAGGCGGCGGCCCCGCGCTACTCAGTTCCCAGTCACCACTACTTTTCCCGATGTGCCGTCCCAGCCCTGCACGACCACGTCTCCCGCAACATTGTACGCGCCCTCACCAACGCGGTTACTGCCACGGTCCACTTAACAACGGACACGTGGACAAGCACAGGCGGGCAGGGCCACTACATCTCCCTGACGGCACATTGGGTGAATTTAGTGGCGGCTGGGACAGAGTCAGAGCCTGGGACCGCTCACGTCCTACCCACCCCCAGAATTGCGGGCCCCAGCTCGGTGGTGGTATCTGCGGAGGTGTATGCTTCCTCCACTAAAGCACCCTCCTCCTCCTCCTCCTCCTCCTCTGTCTCGCAATCAAGATGTGTTAGCAGCAGCATGTCGCCAGCAGTCGGTGTCGCGCGGTGTGGCAGCACAGCGGTGGGCAAGCGTCAGCAGGCCGTGCTGAAACTACTCAGCTTAGGCGATAAGAGGCACACGGCCCACGAACTGCTGCAGGGTCTGACACAGCAGACCGACCGCTGGCTTGCGCCGCTGAGCCTCCAACCGGGCATGGTCGTGTGTGACAACGGCCGTAACCTGGTGGCGGCTCTGCAGCTCGGCAGCCTCACGCACGTGCCATGCCTGGCCCACGTCTTTAATTTGGTGGTTCAGCGGTTTCTGAAAAGCTACCCACGCTTGTCAGACCTGCTCGTAAAGGCACGCCGGCTCTGCGCACATTTCCGCAAGTCCCACACGGACGCTGCCACCCTGCGCACCCTGCAACATCACTTTAAGCTGCCAGTGCACCGACTGCTGTGCGACGTGCCCACACGGTGGAACTCTACGCTCCACATGTTGGCCAGGCTCTATGAACAACGTAGAGCTATAGTCGAATACCAACTCCAACATGGGCGGCGCAGTGGGAGTCAGCCTCCTCAATTCCTTTCAGAAGAGTGGGCCTGGTTGGCAGACATCTGCCATGTCCTTGGTAATTTTGAGGAGTCTACCCAGGTGGTGAGCGGCGATGCTACAATCATTAGCGTCACCATTCCTCTGCTATGCATCTTGAGAAATTCCCTGCAAACCATAAAGGCAGCTGCTTTGCGCTCGGGGGCGGGGGAAGACAGTATGCCGCTGGATAGTCAGGGCACCCTCCTGTCTATTTCTCAGCGCGTACAGGAGGAGGAGGAGGAGCATGAGGAGGATGAGGAGGAGGGGGAAGAGACAGCTTGGCCCGCTGCTGACGGTACACCGGCTGATTGCCTGTCATCCTTTCAGCGTGTATGGCCTGAGGAGGAGGAGGAGGAGGAGGATCCTGAAAGTGATCTTCCTAGTGAAGACAGCCATGTGTTGCGTACAGGTACCCTGGCACACATGGCTGACTTCATGTTAGGATGCCTTTCTCGTGACCCTCGCGTTGCACGCATTCTGGCCACGACGGATTACTGGGTGTACACACTGCTCGATCCACGGTATAAGGAGAACCTGCCCACTCTGATTCCCGAAGAGGAAAGGGGTTCGAGAGTGTTGCTATACCACAGGACCCTTGCGGACAAGCTGATGGTAAAATTCCCAGCCGACAGCGCTAGTGGCAGAAGGCGCAGTACCGAGGGCAAGGTAGCAGGGGATGTGCGTAGATCGAGCAGCATGTACATCCCAGGCAGTGCAACAGTCTTTAAGGGCCTGGCCAGCTTTATGGCTCCCCACCAAGACTGTGTCACCGCTCCCCAGTCACGGCTGAGTCGGCGGGAGCACTGTAAAAGGATGGTGAGGGAGTACGTAGCGGATCGCACGACCATCCTCGGTGACGCCTCTGCCCCCTACAACTACTGGGTGTCGAAGCTGGACACGTGGCCTGAACTAGCGCTGTATGCCCTGGAGGTGCTTGCTTGTCCTGCGGCTAGCGTCTTGTCGGAGAGGGTGTTTAGTGCGGCTGGGGGAATCATCACAGATAAGCGTAGCCGCTTGTCAACCGACAGTGCCGACAGGCTAACACTCATCAAGATGAACAAAGGCTGGATTTCCCCAGACTTCTGTTCTCCACCAGCGGACAGCAGCGATACGTAAGCAATACGTAGGCTGCACCCGCGGATGGAAGCTACGTTCTCTCTCACCATCCAAAACGGGGACATTTCTGCTTCATCAATCTGTGTCTAATATTCCTCCTCCTCCTCCTCCTGCTCCTCCTCCTGAAACCTCACGTAATCACGCTGAACGGGCAATTTTTCTTAGGGCCACAAGGCTCACTCAAATAATTTTTCAGAACAATTTTTATAAGTTTCAATGCGCTTAAAAGCGTTGGAACTTTAACTTGAACCAATTTTTCGTTACACTGGGCTGCCTCCAGGCCTAGTTACCACTTAAGCCACATTAACCAAAGCGATTCACCTGCCATCTTGGTTGGGCATGGCCAATTTTTACTGAGGTACATTAGTACTGTTGGTACACCAATTTTTTGGGGCCCTCACCTACAGTGTAATCATAGTAATTTCTATGTTCTTCGCCTGCACTCATGGTACAGAAAGGTGTGTGGGGTTGGCCTACAGTTTAGCTACATAAATGTAACTTGTGCCTTGGCTATACTAAGGCTACTGAAATGGAACGAAGACTGCGCTCCCGCTATACTGCTGCTTCAGAATTGTTAATGGGGCCTGTCCTGAGTGCTACTATTGCTTACATGGAACGAAGACTGCGCTCCCGCTATACTGCTGCTTCAGAATTGTTAATGGGGCCTGTCCTGAGTGCTACTATTGCTTACATGGAACGAAGACTGCGCTCCCGCTATACTGCTGCTTCAGAATTGTTAATGGGACCTGTCCTGAGTGCTACTATTGCTTACATGGAACGAAGACTGCGCTCCCGCTATACTGCTGCTTCAGAATTGTTAATGGGGCCTGTCCTGAGTGCTACTATTGCTTACATGGAACGAAGACTGCGCTCCCGCTATACTGCTGCTTCAGAATTGTTAATGGGGCCTGTCCTGAGTGCTACTATTGCTTACATGGAACGAAGACTGCGCTCCCGCTATACTGCTGCTTCAGAATTGTTACTGGGGCCTGTCTTGAGTGCTACTATTGCTGACATGGAACGGACACGTGGAGAGGACACGTAGTGCCTCAAAAACATCCCCCTCCTCCTCCAACAGGGAAAACATTCTTGGCAAATGCCTTTGCATTGGTTCGTCTGGTGGCAGTCCAAGAATTTCACCTTTACCGACACAACAAGAGAGCCCCCACACCATCCCCCCGCCACGGCCCACTTAATCCTGGCCACATTCCGAAAACCAACAAAATACAACCGTGCTACTAGGTCCGCAGTCACCACCACATTACCACCAACGCGGTTACTGTTAAGGTGCATATAACCACGGACACGTGGAGAGGACACGTAGTGCCTCAAAAACATCCCCCTCCTCCTCCAACAGGGAAAACATTCTTGGCAAATGCCTTTGCATTGGTTCGTCTGGTGGCAGTCCAAGAATTTCACCTTTACCGACACAACAAGAGAGCCCCCACACCATCCCCCCGCCACGGCCCACTTAATCCTGGCCACATTCCGAAAACCAACAAAATACAACCGTGCTACTAGGTCCGCAGTCACCACCACATTACCACCAACGCGGTTACTGTTAAGGTGCATATAACCACGGACACGTGGAGAGGACACGTAGTGCCTCAAAAACATCCCCCTCCTCCTCCAACAGGGAAAACATTGTTGTCAAATGCCTTTGCATTGGTTCGTCTGGTGGCAGTCCAAGAATTTCACCTTTACCGACACAACAAGAGAGCCCCCACACCATCCCCCCGCCACGGCCCACTTAATCCTGGCCACATTCCGAAAACCAACAAAATACAACCGTGCTACTAGGTCCGCAGTCACCACCACATTACCACCAACGCGGTTACTGTTAAGGTGCATATTACCAGTCTGACTGGGGCATGCAGACACCTTGACAGAATGAATAGTGTGTGGCACATAGCTTCCCCATTGCTATGCCCACGTGTGCAGCTCCTGATGGCGGTGGCACAGGATTCTATTTCTCATTGCTTCTGTACAGCATTGTGGGCTATCGCCCCGCCCCTATTAAAGAGGGTCGCTGCCTAGCCGTGCCAACCCTCTGCAGTGTGTGCCTGCGGTTCCTCCTCATGGCAGACGCACTTCTAAATAGACATGAGTGTGGCGTGGCATGAGGGCAGCTGAAGGCTGCGCAGGGACACTTTGGTGTGCGCTGTGGGGGGGAGGGGGGGCGGTTGGGCAGCATGTAACCCAGGAGAAGTGGCAGTGGAGTGTCATCCAGGCAGTGATTGTGCTTTGTTGTAGCTAGTGTGGTGCTTAGCAAAGGTATGCCATGCTAATGAGGGCTTTTCAGAAGTAAAAGTTGTTGGGAGGGGGGGGGGCCCACTCTTGCCGGTATTGTGGCTTAATAGTGGGACCTGTGAACTTGAGATGCAGCCCAACATGTAGCCCCTCGCCTGCCCTATCCGTTGCTGTGTCGTTCCCATCACTTTGTTGAATTGCCCAGATTTTCACACATGAAAACCTTAGCGAGCATCGGCGAAATACAAAAATGCTCTGGTCGCCCATTGACTTCAATGGGGTTCGTTGTTCGAAACGAACCCTCGAGCATCGCGGGAAGTTCGTTCCGAATAACGAACACCCGAACATTTTGGTGTTCGCTCATCTCTAGTTGCTACCATTTCGGAGTACATACAACTTTTTGATCGCTTTTTATTGCATTTATTTCTAGGAGACGGGGTGACTGAAAAAGTGCATTTCTGACATTCTTTATATTTTTCTCTTCATACATACCCTGACACTGCGGGATGTAAATGTACTTCCTGGAGCCGGAAGGGGTTAAGGCAGCAGTCAGGGATATCTGGATCTATCGGATCACCCTGCCTCTGGACAATAAGATGCAGGCACTTTTCAGCAAGATTTTATCTTACTGAAAACTGCGTTTTGTAGTCAGATGTGCTAATTGGGTTAGTACGCATCTGCATATATACACTTCAGAGCTCCCATAAATCAGCTCTGTACCTTGCTAAGACTGCCTTTTGCTGAGCTCATTCTCAGCCCATCTTGCCTGCACACAGCGGTGTGTGTATGAAAAGCTCCCCTTCCTTGTACTATAAGGCCTCATGTCCACGGTAAAAAGATTATTTAAAATCCGCAGCGTTTTTTCCCGCACGCGGATCTGCGCCCCATAGGGATGCATTGGACACCCGCAGGTAGTTAAATACCTGCGGATGTCATTTTACCCTTGAGGCGCGGATTGCGTGTGCGGGGAAAAAACTGCGCCATTTTTGTGCAGGTCTCCCGCTGGGACGGCTCCCGCATGCTTCTATTGAAGCCTATGGAAGCCGTCCGGATCCGCGGAACACCCGTACCTGAATTAAAACTTACCTGTCCGGACGCTGCGGATCTTCCCTCCGTCACGGCTGGATCTTCTTTCTTCAGCCCGGCGGATGTGCCCGGCACGCTGCCAGCGTGCCGAGCACATCCACCGGGCCGAAGAAAGAAGATCCGGCCGCAACAGAGGGAAGATCCGAAATGTCCGGACAGGTAAGTTTAATCTTATTTTCAGCCTCATGTCCCCGGGAAAGGAGGGACCCGCTGCGGGATTCTGCATGGAGAATCCGCGGCAAGCCTGATTTTCCCCGTGGACAAGAGGCCTAACAAGCAGAAAAGGTGCTGAAAGTATCTGCGGATGCGCCAGAGCTGGCTTCTTCCACTCTTCAATTACGGAGAGAGGTGGCCGGGCTGGCAGCTATAGCGCATGATCAAGCAAAGCACACTCGCAAAAACTGAGCCGGACTCCTAAGATGTCACTGTGCCATCACAGCCACTGCTACAGGACCCCTGCGGTGGCCATATCTCACAAATACACAACCCTGAAGGGCAATGAAAAAACAAACCGGAATCTTATGTAGAAAAACCCCGTTGAATGTAATAGCAGATTTTTTTTTTAACTCGTTTTATTGAACAATATGTATTTTGTACAGTAGATGAATAAATAACTTTAAGTACAACACAGGCTCCTTGTGATCATGTAAACAAACTTACATACATTACATTGGCATATGCAATTATTAAATACAGTGTATCGGTGCATTCTTTTCCCTGGCCTCAGTGGGAGGCGGTAGCATTCGTTTGTTTTACAGATTATTCCTAGGCATAGTTGCTCTTATTAGGTTCTGTAGTCGATCTTGTGTGAATACTGTATACGTTGATCCGCACCATCTTTCCCAAACCTTATTACATTTTTCAGGGCATTTTCTGTTTTTGTAGACTATTTTTTCATATGGCAAAATGGCGTTAATAATCTGCCATTTCGAGAGTGTCGGAGGGCGTCTGTCCATCCAGCGTAGGGCTATTGTTTTGCGGGCATAGAATAATACTTTGGTGAGGAATACTCTGTCATGATATTGCCATTGCTCCTCGTCCAGTATACCCAGTAGGCACACTGCTGGATCATGTGGTACTGGCACACCCAGCAATTGGGTTAGGAATTCCGTGATTTCTCCCCAATACGTATAAATGTCTGGGCAGCTCCATATTAAGTGATTGAAATTTGCGTTTGGTGCTCTACACCGATGGCATTGGTTAGTGGGTATTCTGTTCATTTTATGGAGTCTGGTCGGTGTTAAATAGCACTGGTGGAGAATGTATAATTGTGTTAGTTTATTTGCGGCTGGTGATACTGCTGTGTATGTGGACATCGCTGTCTCCCAGTCTTTATTAGTGAGAGTGGGAATAAGCTCTCTCCATCTCTCTACTACTGCCATTTGTGTGTCGGGGATCTTGGATTGTAGTAGGTGGGTGTACAGCACCGATATCAGGCCTTTGGGTCCTTGAGTATACAGTATGCCTATTAATGGGTACTGGGAGAAGGGTTGTCTGGGCTCCGGGAATTGCGCCGTTAAAGCGTGTCTAAGTTGTAGATATCTAAAGAAGCCCGCTCTTGGGACTTGGTATAGTTGTTGTAATTGTTCAAAGGAAGCCAGTACTTGCTCAATGTTTATGTGTTCTAGTGTGTTAATTCCCAGGTTCATCCAGAACTGCTTGTCCGGTAGATTCATCAGATGTGGCAATGCTCTATTATCCCATAAGGGGGTCTCCAGAGGGGTGTCGTTCTGCTTAGTCAGTGCCTTGCACGTCTGCCATACATTAACTGCAAGTCTATGTATGGGTAGCATCTGCTTAGTCAGTAATCCTGGTTTTTCCAGGAGGATCCAAAGTGATGCTTCGGAGAGAAAGCACATCAAGTGGTGCTCGGAGTTTGGGAGAGGAGAGCCCGATAGCCAATGACGGATATATCTGACCTGTCCCGCCAAATAATAAAGTTTTAGGTCTGGTAGCGCCATTCCTGCCATCTCCTTAGGTCGCTGCAGAGTGTCCATGCGGAGTTTAGCTCTAGAATTTCCCCATATAAATGATGTTATTAGGGAGTTAGTTTTTGTGAAGAAAAACTTTTGTGGTATGGTTATTTCTGCATGCTCCAAGCAATATAAATACTTGGGGAGTATTATCATTTTTATAAGGTTTATTCTACCTGCTACTGATAGTGGCAAGGAGCTCCAGCTTTTTAGTTTTTGTTGTAGGATTATCAATAGGGGGGTGATATTTAGATCCAGGCTCTGGGTATGATCTCTACTAATGTGTACCCTGAGGTATTTGAACTTGGAAGTCACTTGTAGTTTACAAAATACATCCCCCGTCCGCCATCCCTCTGGTCTTAAAGGCATAAAGGCGGATTTCTGCCAATTTATACATAAGCCTGAAAAGTTCCCAAATTCATCTATTAGCGAAATAGCCAGCGGCAGGGTGCCCCTGGGGTCCGACATATACAGTATTATGTCGTCCGCCTATAGTCCTATTCTGTCTTCTCTGGGTCCTATCTGGATACCCTCGTATGAGGTGTGCTGTCGGATCCTCAGGGCCAGAGGCTCTATTGCAATTGCAAACAGGAGGGGGGAAAGTGGGCAGCCCTGTCGGGTTCCCCTTTGAAGTGAGAAGGAGGCGGAGGTCAGGCCATTTACCATTACCCTGGCCGTTGGCAATTTATATAGGATGGAGATCCACTTGACAAATGAGTCTCCGAATTCAAACTTCCGTAAGACCTCCATCAAATATGGCCATTCAACTGAATCAAACACCTTGGCTGCATCTAGTGAGGCTAAGGCCCAGTCCGACCTCCACCTCCATCCCACCTGTGTGATTACCTGCGTCCTTCTAATGTTGTCTGATGTGGACATTCCCAGGATAAAGCCAGATTGATTGGGGTGTATAATTTCCTTTATGACTTGGTTTAAGCGAGAGGCTAGTATTTTAGTAAGGATTTTGTAATCCGTGTTTAATAAGGAAATAGGTCTATACGACCCGCAGTCCTCTGGGTTTTTATCTGGTTTCAAAATAAGGATTATGTTGGCTTCTAGCCTTGAGTTTGGGAGATGGTTTTTGTCAAATATATATTTATATAGGGAGAGCAAGTGTGGTGTCACTTCCTTTTTATACTGCAGGTAGACTTCCACCGGTAGACCATCTGGGCCCAGAGTCTTATTTTTTGCCATGTCATTTATTGCCTCCTCAATCTCTTCCTTTGTGATGGGAGAGTCTAGTAAGGATTTATGAACGTCTTGTAGTTCTGGGAAATTTATATTGGCTAGATAAGACTCCAGTTCTGCAGGTGGGTAGTCAGTCCGCGACTGGTAGAGGTCATCATAAAATTATTGTAACCTATCTAGGATCTCCTTCGGGTCTATAAGCGTTATTCCTTCAGTTGATTTCATTCTTAATATAGACCGGGGGGCGGTCTCCTGTCTCGCCATATAGGCCAGTAGTTTGCTTGACTGGTTTCCTAGTTCAAAAAAGGATTGTCTAGTAAAGAAGAGGTTTCTCTGGGCCTTTTCTTTTAGATATAGTAAGTAGTCTCTACCAGTCTGCAGCCATCTATCTCTTTTGGTATCTGTAGGATCCGCGACAAATTCCTTTTCTAGTTGCTGACATTGCTCTGCTAGGAGTTCTCCTTCCCGTGCAGTGGCTTTTTTGATAAAGGAGATAGAGGATCTAAAGCAACCTCTGAGATAGGGTTTAAATGCCTCCCATACTAGCATTGCGTCTGTGTGTATCTCATGTGCCTCGTAATATATTCGGATCTGATCCGGTATACGATCATTGGGACCGAACAGCGAGACCCAGAATGGGTGCACTCTTAGTCTCTTAATTGTGGCCGGGCCTGGATTTTTAAGGGTCATATGGATTGGTGATTGGTCTGAGATCCCTCGAGCAAGGAACTCCATGGAGTCGATTTTGGGAAATAGTGAAGGAGTCCCAAATATATAGTCTATGCGACTAAGTGCATGGTTGTGGGCTGCGTGGCAAGTGAACTCTTTTTGTTCTGGATGAAATATGCGCCACAAGTCTAGCCATCCCGTCACTGAGATAATTGACGCTAGGCGGGTCATATTCGTGCCTCCCTCCCTCCGAGCACCATCCCGAATCTGTCCATAAGGGGATCCATTACCATATTCATGTCTCCCATACAGATGACCGTTGCATCTGGCGAGAATGATGCAAATTGGATGCCATCTGCTAAGATGGTTGTTGTTGCTGGTGGTGGGTTGTAGCAGCACAGAAGGACGTATGGGTCATTGGTAATTTTGGCTCTCACAAAGATGTATCTGCCTTCTGGGTCTCTTTTTAGCTGCTCCACTTCCCATCTCAGCGACCTTCCTATTAATAGTGACACCCCTCTGGAGTAGGATGTATGACATGAGTGAGTGGACCACTGAGTCCACGGTTTTGACAATGTTCTTGTAGTTTCGGGCGTGAGGTGGGTCTCCTGCAGGCATAGCACATGTGGTCGCCAGGAGCGTACTAGGGAATTTATTGCTGATCGCTTTCTGGCTGATCCCATGCCCCTGACGTTCCAGGACACAGACTACCCCTGCCATAGGTTAGAGGAGGTCAACCGGGTCCGGATTAATTTCTCTATATCGTTTTGACTGTCAGGAGTTCCACCCTGACACTCCATCACATTTTTACCATACATTATACAATAGTATTTCATTTTGCCTTTCAAATCTTCATGGAGCCCTTGATGCACACAATTTGTTAACATTGCGGTAGTATACTACCAACTTAGAACTTAAACAACTTATATTTGAACTAACTTCGATTAGTATTCGTGGTGAACAGTAATTAGGGGGAACCTACATAGTATAGCTTCAATTTTGGCTACACTTGAGGTATTGTTGGGTCGATAGAACAACTGCAGTAACCGACATTAACCTCAGGTAATAACTGGGAGGGTCGTCTTAGGTGGGAAGAGAGTTTCCTTCTCTCCAGGTATTCCAAAGTCCACCTTTCGAGCGGGCAATGAGTCTCAGTATCTTCAGGTTAAAGAGAAGGTGGAGGGGGGGGGGAGGATAGGGTGGGAGGGGGGGAGGATAGGGTGGGAGGGGGGGAGGAGGATAGGGTGGGAGGGGGGGAGCCAAAAACATCGGCGGAGGGAGGTCTCATCTCTACTTCAAAGGAGAAGTAATCAAACAGTAGTAACCAAAAGTGGGAGTCTCAGTCCCGCCTCTCAGGTTCGGGTTTGTTTGGGGCATATCAGAATTACAGTTCCTGGAGCATGGTTAGTAGCTCTAGCCATATATTCATATGCCTATACGGGGGTCCCGGTACCTAGAGGGAGAGAAATGAGTAATTATGTATACGTTACGGTCCCTCTGGTCGACGTCTGGTAGCCAGCCATTCTTCAGCTTCTGATGGTGTAGAGAAGAAACGGGTGCGATCTCCATCTATCACTCGCAGTCGTGCCGAGTATACCATGGAGTACGGGAGTTGTAGATCGCGAAGCTTTCTTTTATCTCCAAAGAATGAGGCTCTTTGTTTTTGGAGATCCGCTGAGAAATCCGGAAAGATAGATACCGCGGTGTTGTCATAGCGTAGTGGGCCTCCTTTTCTGGCAGCTTGTAGGATTATGTCTCTGTCGCGGGAGTTGAGTAGTTTTGCTAGCAAGGGTCTGGGTGGAGCTCCTGGTATAGGCGGTTTCATGGGCACTTGGTGGGCTCGTTCAATGACGAAGACCTGTGATAGTCCAGCATTGGGCAAGAGTTCGCGGAGCCACCGTTCCATGAATTCTTCTGGTCTCTGTCCTTCAGCTCATTCTGGTAGACCCACTATACGCAGATTATTTCGCCGCAAGCGATTTTCAAGATCATCTGCTTTTTGCCTCCAGTAATCAGCTTTCTGTGTGAGTTCTCATATTGCAGCTGACATTGGGGAGACAGTGTCATCTAGTGTGGATATTCTGTCTTCGGTGCTTGTTACTCGCTCTCTTAGGTTTTGAAGGTTTTGTCTTAGTAAGCTTACATCCATTTTAACCTTGTCAATTTTTCCCGTAAGGGTGGTTGTAGATGTTTGAATTGCGGATAGGAGCTGTTCAGATAGCTGTTGCGGAGTTTGAACTGTGCCGTCAGGTGGGACTGGGCTGTTGTCTTTTACCGCTGGTGTTCCCATTGGAGCAGCTGGGGTGGATTCAGGGCTGGGGTCTTTGCGAGCTTCTCCCCTTGCGAATGCTTTGAGTTTATCGACGGATGAGTTTTGCCTAGTGGGGCCCATGGTTAGGTCACTCCGTGCTTCTTGTTTTGAACTTTTTTGAGTTAGGCAATATGTTAGGTTCCCTGCAAGGAGCCTATAAGTGTCAGTGGTTTGTATTGCGCTCTTTACGGAGGGGTTCTCAGGTGTTCCACGGCCCAGGGTTTATGGTGCCCTTACTTTGGCAGTATTCGTGCTGCTGGTGAGATTTGTTTGCGTTCACTGTAGCCGTGCCGCTATGTACAGTGCTTCGCGCTCTTTCAGGTGGCTGTGGGTTTTACTGTACTTTTTAGAATTCCCTGGGGATTACTGATCTCTCCTGTTTGGTGGTGGCTGCTGTATATTTGTGTCAGAGTATCTCTCAGTGGTGTGCTCTGTCTTGCACCTCTGTGACTAATGCCCTGTGGCCTCCTCCCCTGCCCCCCCTTATGGTTTATGGCGGGAAGGGGAGCGAGTCTCGTTCTCAGGGCTATATGGGGGCTTTGGATCAGCCACTCTCTCCCCTATCCGGCCGGTGTTACTCCGGGTGTCCCTTCTCTCTCTTGAGGGGGTCTCTCTGTGCCGTTTTGGGCTGCTATCTCTCCTTATGGCCAGTCTGCGCTGTTGTGAAAATGGCGGCGGCAGCGTTACCTCTGTTATTGCTGTGATCACGGGCGGTTCTGCCTCCGCTTCTCAGCCGCCTCTCTCCTCCGCAGTCGTCTGGCGTTGTCACTCAAAGTGGCGGTTGCTGTGCCGTGGGTCCGCTGCCGATGCCGCCTCAGCCGCTGGCAATGTCAGTGCGCTGCAGGTGGCGTGGTCTCTCCCCTCTCTGGGCTGTCTCCCCCGTCTGCGGACGTCCGGTGCCACTTCTAAGCTTGCTGCTGTGGTCGCGGGGCCGCCGCCGATGACGCTTCCGTCGCTGGCGGTATCAGGGCACTGTAGGTGACACGGTCTCTCCCCTCTCCTGGCTGTTCCTCCCGTCCGCGGCCGTCCGGCGTCACTGCCAAGATGGCTGCTGTGATCGCGGGTCCGCTGCTGGCGCCGTCTTTGCCGTTGCCGCTCCCGGGATGCTTCAAGTGGCTCGACTTGTATTTTTCTACACTTTTTGCGCCCGCAAGGCATGTTCACTTTTGTGCGACAAACCAAGCTGCACTGATTGAAATGGCTGATTCTGTAATGAGTTCCAGATGTGTTATGTGGAATTACACAGCGTATTTCGATCTTCCTTCATATTGCATATGTATTTGCGCTTCCGCATTGACTTCTATGGGGACTTTTTTGGCGCACGAATGTACAAAAATGTAGGGCATGGTGCATTTTTTAAAAATTTTGCACGCAAAGTACGTAAATGTGAACAAACCCATTGAAATCAGTGCATTTTCTTCTCTGCATATGATGCTTGCAAATATGCCCATGTGATGCCAGCCTATGAGTGGTGTCTCCACCTCAAGCACCCTCTCAGCCCCCTTGCCTTGGTCATTCACAGGTAGTTTAATGCTCTTGCATGTTGTGCTTTCTCCATCAAACTCTCACGAGGGTCTTCTCTACATTACAGGACTAGAGAGAAGACGGCAGGTTTATTCTCCTGCTTCATCTTCTCAGTGACTGCACTTCTGGCTGCTCCAAGTAATATGATTATATGTCCTGCGAGAACCCTGAAGCGCAGATGTGGGTGAAAAATCTTGGAAATATTCTGCAATATTCACAGGATGAGCTGCTTGACTCTCCGGCACTGGAAGAGTTGAATGTCTAATTTTGCTGGCATAAAAAGGGTTAAGTGGATGCTTTCAAACTAAAAAGTTTAACAAACGACAAAGACAAACTAACAACCCCCCACAAGAGGGACCAGTAATATTAGCTACAGACTAAGGTATGTGAAGGTCTTTTGGTGTATCACTCCCTCCCTGCTGCTGAAGGTCTTTTGTTCTTAAAGTGAACCCGATGTGACATAAGTGCCCAGTTCTTTATAGGGTTTTTCAACCTGTATCATAGGGACTCTTTGTCTTTTACGATTTGAACCTCCATATGGATCACAATGGTTGATTACCTTTTGGTGGTGATCAAAATAAAGTAATTAACTAGAATAATTTAAACCCTTAACGATCTCCCATAGGCCTTTCTACGGCGGCCGTTAGGAGGCCTTATTCTGATGCATGTGTCTTTTTACGGCACTTGCTCAAACAGTGGGGACTGGAGAAACCACCTATCCTCCCTGTTTAAAGGGGTTGTCTCGCGGCAGCAAGTGGGGTTCAGCACTTCTGTATGGCCATATTAATGCACTTTGTAATGTACATCGTGCATTAAATATGAGCCATACAGAAGTTATTCACTTACCTGCTCCGTTGCTGGCGTCCCCGTCTCTATGGCTCCATCTAATTCCGATGTCTTCTGGCGTTTTTAGATGCGCTTGCGCAGTCTGTGCTTCTGCCTGGTGAATGGGGCCGCTCGTGCCAGAGAGCTGGTCACCGCGTCGTCATCGTAGCTCCGCCCCGTCACGTGTGCCGATATCAGCCAATCAGGAGGCTGGAATCGGCAATGGAACGCAAGGAAGGAGAAGAAAATCCACGGTGCACCATGGGAGAAGACCCGCGGTGCACCGTGGGAGAAGACCAGCAGCGCCATCTTTAAAAGAAAAAGCTGCAGAACGCTGATGCAGGTAAGCGCAATGCTATTTTTAAAAACTAACCTATGCTTTCTTTTTAACAGGGCAGAATGCGGAGGTAAGTGAAAAAAAAAATTTTGCCATTTCGCCGCGGGACAACCCCTTTAAGCATTTACGTGCCGCGATCAATGAGCTTTTTTCTCTGGTCACTCCAATATAAGGCTGGCTGTCCACGGGCATTGCGAAGTCCAGCGGCAGATCTCCACCGCGGGAGCTGCCGCCCGGGAGCAGGAGCCGCCGCTGAATCTCCGCCGGTAAGCCCTATCTGATAGGCTGGCCGTGGAGAATCGGGACAATTCGCAGCACGCTGCAAATTGCCCGCCGCGAGCAGAGAATTGCAACGATTCTTCACTCGTGGACAGGGGCCGGCGCTTTCCATAGCAATGCTTTGGAAAGCATCGGCCCCCGTGATTGCCGGAGGTTTACCGCCGGCAAATACACTGCCATGGACAGGGGGCCTAACTCTGTTTAAATTTTCTGCTGGTATACAAGCTTTCGAACTAGCACCAATTATCCCCTGCAGAATATCTCTCCCTAAAAGCAGACCCTGTTTAATATAGGCATACAACTGTAATGCAGCTTCTCTGTCCTGTGCTCATCTGCAAAATACTGTTTCCCTGAAAATAAGACAGTTTTATATAAATTTTTGCCCCAAAAGAGGCAGTGTCTTATTTTCAGGAGGGAGGGGGCTCAAACTCACCTGGCCCACGGCGTCTGAATTCCACGTGCTGGTCTCCTGCGCTGCAACAGGCTGCCGTGTCCTCTGGGCTGACGTATCACTCTTTCTGATGATGGGGCTTTGAATACCCGACCTCCAGCAGGCGAGTGCTGGAGGCTCAGCCAATCAGAGCCGACGCTCAATGAACCAATCACAGCTATTCAGTGATGTCACTCTCAGAATGGCTTTGAATGATCAAGCACCGGCTCTGATTGGCTGGCGCTCAATCCAATCACAGCACTCTCTTACTGGAGGCGGGATATTCAAAGCCCCGTCACCAGAAAGAGAGTGATATGTCAGTGCAGAGGACACAGCAGCCCGCCGGAGACTAGCACAAGAGATTCGGACTCTGCCGGCTAGTTGACTATTGATGTGTTTTTGTTTCTTTTTTCACGTAGTTTAGACAGGGCTTATTTCCATGGGATGGCTTATATTTCCACCCTCTCCCAAAAATCGCATAGGGCTTATTTTTGTGGAAACACGGTAGCTGCTGTTTACACTGCGTCTGTTATATATGACTAGGACATGTAATACAGGCTTCCATTGTTGGCATTTACTATAGGCCGCCTGGACAAGCAGAAGATATGGATGAACTCTTTCTGCATCACATGGCCAAGTTCTCAAAAAAGCACAACATAGTGATGATGGGAGATTTTAATTATCCAGATGTTTATTGGGAAACTCTCAGGCAAAAGTAAAGGGTCATTTACACACAAAGAATCTTTCAAAGGATTGAAAGATTGACAGTTCTAGCGCTCATTTTGCATAAAGTGCTAATGGGCACTATTGTCTGTTAGCATTTTACTAGCTTAATTTGAATGTAAAGGAGCCTCCAGGAGCCACTTGCAGAACACAGCAGGTGGTCTGAGCTCTGCAAACAGCTCCTTTGTTCTTGCAAGGGCAGTCAGCTGAATATAATGTAATCAGCCTCTCTTGTGCAGAACACAGCGTGCAGTCTATGCTATCTACTCTCCAGCTGAATGATGGATTTTAAGCTCACCTTAAAATCATTGTTCACCCGAAGAGTGAATGATGGTAGTATTTACACACCGATTATTGCTCATATGCTATCGTTTGAACGCATTTTGAGTGATCGTTGCGTGTAAATGGGGCTTTAGGGACCCAACAAATTCTTATCCACTCTTGCTAACAATTTTATCTTCCAATAGGTAGAAGAGAAAACAAGGGGATCTGCTATCTTGGACCTAATTCCTACCAACAGGGAGGGAATGGTTGAGGAAGCACGGCTGGCTGGGACCTTAGAAGGCAGTGATCATGATATCATTACGTTTTGGATAACAAGGGGAGGAACACATGAGAAGACTCAGACCTCAAGGTTGGATTTCAGAAAGGCAGATTTTAATGGCCTCAGAAAAGAGGGTAGAAAGAATCCAATGGCTGGATGTTCTTTGGGACAAAAATGTCCCAGAGGTTTTGGAAATATTGTGAAATGAGATTCTCAAAGCACAATTGTTAACAATCCCTAAAAGAAGGAACAGTGGGAAGCATTTAAAGAGACCAGGATGGATGAACACAGAACTTACACACACATCTGTCTGGGATGATATAGTGAATCCTGCACTGAGCAGGGGGTTGGACTCGATGACCCTGGAGGTCCCTTCCAACTCTACCATTCTATGAGACACATTTGGTGACATCATCAAGGTGCCCTGGCTGCGAATTGGTTGAATTCTGACTTCTGCAGCAAGCATTTTGGGAAATTCAATTTTGCCACAATTTTCGCCAAAAATCAAGTTGGACTTACCCGATCTGATTTGGCGAAAATTTGGGTGATTCTTTTGGTATGCTGATCAAGATAAGCAACACTAGTACAACGACTAGTCTGCTCTACTGTTTGACAAACTAAAGTCAGGGCCTGTCTATTGTATTCATGTTTGGTAAAAGAATTGTTGCGGCAGGTTTGGGGTTTTCCTCTCCGCTTTCTCTAGCACTGGTTGGAGTGTGTATGGGAGGGTTCTGCTACCTGTTGCACCTGCGTATAACAATTAGATAGGGCTTTTGTTCCTGTCTTGGCTGTGGACATGTGCTGATTATTCTCAGTCTTTATCTGATGGTAGGTGGAATCGGAGCTGGATCTTGGTCTCCTGTTTTTTCCTGCTCATCTCAAGTTAAATACTGTGGTTACTGTTGGTAGTTGTATTCTTACTAAGGCCTCCCTCACACAGCTGTTTTTGTACAGTGTTTAGCGTTGTGCTAAACGCTGTACAATGCTCCCATTCATTTCAATGGGGCTCCTCACAAAAGGCTTTAAACGCAGCGTTTCCAACTCTGCATTTGAAAGCCTTGCATGTTCTATTCTTGGCCGTTTTCAGCCATGTGTGTCTCCCATTGAAATGAATGGGCTGCGGTTTCAGCACTGCTGGAAACACGGCACAATTTTATACTGCGTTTTTATAGCAGGTAGCTGTGCCAGCAAGTCTGAAAAAAAGTTTCCAGCTTCCTTGGCTACACGCAGTTGAAAACCCTGTCAGAGCGCATACCAACGCTGCTGAAAACGCAGTAAGTGCAACTTTTTGCAAATGCGTGTGTGAGGAAGGCCTTAGTTTACTTCTGTCCCAGGTAGGGACAGTGAGTGGCCGAGGATCGTGGGTCGGATGCATTCTTATCAGGATGGGGCATCTGCTATGGGCCGGTACGGTCTCTTACTCTGAGTCATATAGGGAAAGTTCCCCTCACCATCTGTTATTCCACATGTTACCTGTGGTGGTTTATGTTTTTAGTTCCACTGTGTTAACATAGCCCGGGAACTGTTTGGGGGACCGGTTTTGATACATGCTGGTCAGACGTGACAAGCACTTTTCATTGTTGCTATGCCGATAGGCTAATTTGAATAGGGTCTGAGGGACACTGTTCAGAGGGGACAGTAGTGTCAAGAACTGTACTCACTGGGCTTTAACCATCATGCCATCTGAGCTATTACTGTTCTTAACCTTATTCAACTATGTGCTCCTTGCACTCAGAAATTACTTAATGACCTCACCCCCCCACCTCCCCATAGCCTATCCCTAGATGCCAGGTTATTTTATTTAATTTTTTTGTTTTGTTTGTATCCTGATTATTATTACTTCTAACATTCATGTACTTGCGACTCTCTGTACAAAGGCTTGGCTGCTTGTTTCTGGAACTTGTTTGTGGAACCATGCATAAAATCTGCAGCATTTAAGCCACATTGGAATATATTCTTAAGGTATTATTGTATCTTAAAGCCACCGGAAGGAGTGGTGGAGTCAAGATACAGAGTGTTTGACAGGGGGTTGACGCCCCCTGTTTGCGATTGTGCTGGACGCCTGTCTTGCCTTCCTCGCCCTCACATGTCCTGTAGGCGGTGGCCTTCGACCAGCACTTAATGCAGTGACTCTCCCTGCTGCACGGGTTGGGCTCGGCTCCCTGTCCTGCCTTCCATCTTTCCAGCAACGCAGAATGGGGTGACTCTCCCAGCTGCACGTGATCTGCTCTGCTCCCTGTCTTCTGCCACCTCTGTGCAGATTGCCAGGGCCGCCGTGGAGGAAGGCGAGAGGCGGCGGCCGCCACACGTCAGTGAAGCAGTGGCACATGCAATGGATGGTTATCGGCGCAGTGGGAAGCACGCAGCTGTTTGGCTGCAGCGGCATCGGGGTCTATGCTCGCGAGCGCTGCAATGCCACATGTGATCGCTGCAGAGCGGCTGTGGGGCCCAGTGTCAAGAGGACTGGAGTTTGCCGGCAGCGGCGCGGGGTTCTATGCTCCCTGCTCAAAGTGTGCATATTTTTTAGCCAACCGTGGAGGGTTAGGGATTGGTGTTCCTGTTAGCCTTACATTATTTGCTGTAAATGCTCCCATGTAACAGCGGTTACATTGATGCATTGACAGGTAATCAAGTAAGCCTAACAGGAACACCAATCCACGGCTGGCTAAAAAATATGCAGACGCTGCTGCTAGGACCTTCTTGAATGTAGCCAATCGGGAGCTAGGGGTGTGAGAGGGGCATCCTCCTGTCAAACCCCTTGCATCCGCTGGTGTCAAAATACAGTATTACCTACTCTTAAAGTATGCAATAGATTGAAATTAATGAGAACTTGGCCTGCAATATCAATTGTGGCCACTGCAGTGAGAACAGAGCTGTCTGCTTCCTGTTGAAAGCAGCTCAATGCACAAGCACGACTCTTGTCTGCAATACCAAGTCTGGCCACTACAGTGGCAACGGAGCTTTCTGCTTCCTGTAGAAGTGAGCGGAAAGCACAAGTACAGCAAACGAGAGAACAGCTGATTAGTAGGTTCCTGGGTGGCAGACACCCATCAATCTACTATTGATGATCTAACCTGAGGACAGGCCGTTAGTTGTTTGGTCAGTGCTCAGGCCTAGATCATAATGACTGTTTGTCAGCTGGGTTGGAACATACTAAATCTATTGCCATCTTTATCTCTGAGCCACCATATCGTATTGGGTCTTGGGATGGATTTGGGTAAAGTGCTGATGCTTGGTATAATTAGCGTTGTCCTGTATCACAATGATACTGTTGGGTGAGATGTCATCCATTCCTGCGCTCTCCTGAGAAAGGGTACGGCCCCAAGAGGCAGATACACAGCAGCGAATCTGTAGGAAAACTGCAGAGGCAAAAACCGTACCAAGTAGTAAGAATTTTGTCCCAGATTTCGCATTGTGTAGCATGCGGATGAGATTTTTAAGAACCTTGTCCACATTGGTTTGTGCTGTAAACTCTGTGGATACAAGTGATTCTGCTGCAGAAAATCTACAGTGTTCTTGTCCCAGTAAAGTTGTTAAGAATGTCCTCTGCTCCTGATCTCTGCCCTCGTCCTCTGCCTCATTCTTTTGTTACTGTCCTTTTCTTCCAAACTGTGCTTCCGCAAATTCCAGTTTTTTAGAAAATGAGGCCATAGTAGGGGGAGCCGTAAGGGCAGAGGAAAGTCATGGACTAGAACCAACAGCCAAAAACCGTGGTTCCTGAGCTGTATAGGAAGTGTGGGCTCACTGCAGCCCAGAAGTGTGACTATTGGCTATAATGCAAAGAAAAATTTGGGGGGCTCAAGGGCCCACAAGAGTTAAATTGTAAAGCATCCCACCACAGCCTTTACCATAAGCTGAAACCCCCAGTTGGGTCCACTTTAAAAAGTAACTTTTATTGATATGTAATAAAATATATCACAGTACCAATGAATTAAAAAGATCAGAGTCTCAATATAGTGTAAGTGAATGTAATACAGTAGACAGAACCGGTCTAAGGCCGCCCTTACACAGGTGTTTTTGTACAGCGTTTAGCGATGCTTTTCAGTGCAGCGCTAAACATTGTACAACATTCTGTGGTAAAACACAGATCAATCGCATTGGATTACACAATTCCACTCACATTATTGGGAATTGTGTAATCCACTCGCAGAAAAGAGAATTTTCTACTTTACCGCGGATATCCGTGACATTGTGCTCCATGGTCATGGATATACCTGCAGCCCATACGCATCTACATGTACCGACTGCTGGTACCCGTGTTGTCGCTAAGCGACGGTGCGGGAAAATACATACAAAAAAAGGTTTACTGCGCATGACCGCCTGTGTGAGTAGGCAGTTATGCGCAGTACATTACGCGGCCGTACGCAGGACCACAGCTGGGATCCGCTGCGGGCCTCTGCAAGCGAACCGCACATCCGGCTGCGTGAGCCCGGTGTTATTCAGACCGCGACCTGTAAAACGTAATTTACAAGAAGCCCCTGGAACGCTCGCCTTCCTGCAGTTCCAGGAGCAGCTTGTTGAGACCGCCGCACCTGTGTGAGACCGCCGCACCTCAGCAAGATTACGAAGACTCAGAGCACCACTTTTTACACCCCATACTGGCTACTGAGGTCAAAAAATACCCCCAAAAAGGATGAGAGGAGGGGGGATACCCGGTTTTATTGCCCCATGGGCCCATCCCAACCAGCCTCCGTAATTACCCCTGTCTTCGGAAATACTACACAGTTCACATTATTACTTTTATCTAAGATTTGGGGAAAGCCGAAAAGGGCGCGCGGGGTGGGGGTGGGGGTGGGGGCGGGGGGGCGGAGGGGGATTTTTTATAAAGTGTCAATTTTTATTCTGTACAAGTGAGCAATGAGGCCTGGAATTTGTTCCCTCCATTACAGGCCTTGCCATGTGTCCTATAAGTAGATTAGGGCAACAACAAGAATGTTTCTGAACACGGGACAAACGGGGGTATCCATTTTGGGAGGAAAGTCTTCATTCCTATGTACACTGTACAAAAAAACCTGTTTTTAAATTGACAAAATTGCCAAAAAAATGCAAATCATAATTTTTTCCTTCTGGTTTGCTTAGATTCATTCAAATACTGTGGGGTCAAAATACACAGAACACCCCTAGATGAATTCGTTAAGGGGTCTAGTTTTCAAAGTGGGATCATTTGTGGGGGTTCTCTATCGTTTTGGCCGCTCAATGGCTCTATAAGTGGGCAATGGGGCGTGGAATTTATTCCGTTGTACCCTGAAATGCAACGGGTGCTCCTTCCATTATAGGCCTAGCTATGTTTCCTGTAAGTAGATTGGGGCCACAGTGGGAATGTTTCTGAACACGGGACAAACGGGGGTATTGATTTTGGGGTGAAAGTCTTCATTCCTATGTGTGCTGTACAAAAAAAACTGTTTTTAAATTGATACAACTGCCAAAAAAATGAAAATTGTAATTTTTCCTTCTGCTATGCTTAGATTTATTTAAAAATTGTACAGTAAAAATACACAATACACCCCTAAATGAATTCGTTAAGGGGTCTAGTTTTCAAAATGGGGTCACTTGTGGGGGTTCTCTGTTGTTTTGGCCGCTCAAGAGCTCTACAAATGTGCTATGGCGCATAAAAGGACTTCAAGAAAATTTCTGTTCTGAAAGCCACCGATTACTCCTTTCATTTTGGGCCCCGTTGTGCATCCAGACATAAGATTAGGGCCACAATGGGTATGTCTCTGAACACGGGAGAAACAGGGGTATCCATTTTGGGGTGCAAGTCTTCATTCATGTGTGTGCTGTACAAAAAAAGCTGTTTTTAAAATGACAGAATTGCCAAAAAAACGAAAATCACTATTTTTTCCCTTGTGCTTGGCTTGAATTCATTCAAAAACTGTGTGGTCAAAATACGCAGTACACCCGTAGATAAATTCATTAAGGGGTCTAGTTTTCAAAATGGGGTCACTTGTGAGGGTTCTGTATGGTTTTGGCCGCTCAATAGCTCTACAAGTGGGCGATGGGGCTTAAAGGAGATGTCCCGCGCCGAAACGGGTTTTTTTTTTTTTAAACCCCCCCCCCCGTTCGGCGCGAGACAACCCCGATGCAGGGGTTAAAAAACCCACCCGCACAGCGCTTACCTGAATCCCGGCGGTCCGGCGTCTTCATACTCACCTGCTGAAGATGGCCGCCGGGATCCTCTGCCTTCGTGGACCGCAGCTCTTCTGTGCGGTCCACTGCCGATTCCAGCCTCCTGATTGGCTGGAATCGGCACGTGACGGGGCGGAGCTACACGGAGCCGCTCTCTGGCACGAGCGGCTCCATAGAAGACTACAGAAGACCCGGACTGCGCAAGCGCGGCTAATTTGGCCATCGGAGGCCGAAAATTAGTCGGCACCATGGAGACGAGGACGCTAGCAACGGAGCAGGTAAGTATAAAACTTTTTATAACTTCTGTATGGCTCATAATTAATGCACAATGTATATTACAAAGTGCATTATTATGGCCATACAGAAGTGTATAACCCCACTTGCTGCCTCGGGACATCTCCTTTAATGTGCCTTCAAGCAAAATTTCTGTTCTGAAAGACACTGACTACTCCTTTCATTTTGGGTCCCGTTGTGCATCCAGACATAAGATTAGGGTCACAATGAGTATGTCTCTGAACACAGGACAAACAGGGGTATCCATTTTGGGGTGTCAGTCCTCATTTTCATGTGCGCTATAGAAAAAAAATGTCTGTAAAAAAACATATTTGCAAAAATATGAAATTTTATTTTTTCTCCTCTAAATTGAATTAATTCCTGAAAAAAGCTGTGGGGTCAAAATACTCATGACACCCCTGAGTTGATATATTATGGGGTGTAGTTTTTAAATGGGGTCATTTGGGGGGATCTATTATTCTGACACTCATGAGCCTTTGCAATCTTGGCTTGGTGCAGGAAAACAAAGTGTTCCTCAAAATGCTGAAAAGTAATGTTAAATTTGTATGGCTCCTAAATGGTTAAAAAAAACAGGAACGTTTTTTTCAAATGTGCATCCAGGATAGTGAACAGATGGAAATATATATCTTAGCAAAAATTTGTACAATATGTTTGCCCATATTTGAGATATTACAGTTGAAAATGTGAAAAAATTATAATTTCTTCAAAATTTTTCCAATATTGGTATTTTTTAATAAATATACACAAATTCTACCGGTCAATTTTTACCACCTAAATTAAGATTTCCAAAATTTGGCTCCATCACTGAGGGGTTAAAAAAATACAAGTTGTACAGCAAAACTACTATACAAGTTTGGTATGGTAGTAATCATACCGACCCACAGAATAAAGAAATCATGTCATTTTTGTTGCAGTTTGTGCGCCGTAGAAACAAGACGCACCGAAAGATGGCGGAATGTCTTTTTTTTTTTTCAATTTCTCTCCACTTAGAATTTTTTTAACGTTTTTCAGTACATTATATGATACTTTAAATAGCGCCAGTGAAAACTACAACTCGTCCCGCAAAAAAAAAGTCCTCATACAGCGACGTTGATGGATAAATAAAGGAGTTACGATTTTTTAAAAGGGGGAGGAAAAATCGAAAATGGGAAATAAAAAGCAACAAAGCTCTGTCACTAAGGGGTTAAAGGGTATAGTTTACAAACGCTGTTTGGGGGTCCCGCACGGCCCCCCCACGGTGAGATCGGGGGATTCGTGCAGGTGTCATGGCAGCCGGGGGCCTAATGAATGGCCCCAGGGCTGCCTTAGCAGACTGCCTATCAAGCCATCCACACAGGGTGGCTTGATAGACTGCCTGTAAAAAAGCAGTATGACGTAATGCTATAGCATTACGTCATACTGCAGGAGCGATCAAAACATCGCATGTTAAAGTCCCCTAGGGGGACTTCAAAGTAAAGTTAAAAAAAAGATCAATAAAGTTTTTTAAATTGTAAAAAAAAAAAAAAAAAAAGTTATAAAAGTTAAAATCACCCCCCTTTTGCCATATCAATTACTAAAAAATCTAAATCATAAAATAAAAATATGTATTTGGTATCGCCGCGTCCGTAAAAGTCCGATCTATCAAAGTAGTGCATTATTTTTCCTGCACGGTGAACGTCGTCCGAAAAAAAAATAAAGAATGCCAGAAATACACTTTTTTAGTTGCCCTGTCTCCCAGAAAAAATGCAATAAAAAGCGATCAAAAAGTTGTATGTATTCCAAATTGATACTATCGGAAACTACAGGACATCCCACAAAAATTGAGCCCTTGCACAACTACGTCGACAGAAAAAATAAAAAAGTTATTGCGCGCACAAAATGACCGCAGAAAATAATTGAAAAAAATTAAATATCTTTAAAACAAAATACAAGAACTACAGCAAAAAAAAAAAAACTATATAAGTTTTGGTATCGTAGCAATCGTACTGACCCATAGAATAAAAATATCAGGTCGTTTTTGTTGCAATTTGTGCGCCGTAGAAACAGGACGCACCGAAAGATGGTGGAATGTCGTTTTTTTTTCCATTTCTCTGCGCTAAGAATTTTTAAAAAGTTTTTCAGTACATTATATGGTACAATAAATAATGCCATTGAAAACTACAACCTGTCCCGCAAAAAACAAGCCCTCATACAGCGACTTCGATGGATAAATAAAGGAGCTACGATTTTTTTAAAGGGAGTAGGAAAAAATAAAAATGGAAAAAAGCAAAAAAGCCCGGTCACTAAGGGGTTAAATCAAAGCCTGTGCCCCTTTTTCTTTCTGAGCCCTCCCATTTGCCCGAACTGCAGTTGCATCTACATATGGGACAGTCCCATGCTCAGGAGAAATTGCTTAGCAAATTGTCAGATACTTTTTTTTTCTATTACCCCTGTGAAAATGAAACATTTGCAGCTAAACTTATGTAAATGGTCATTTTTGTTTCACTTTCATGGCCCAATGTTAACAAAATCCTTCAAACACGCACTACACTCCATGTTGAACTCACATAGGGGTATAGTTTCCAAAATGGAATCACGCTTGGGAGGCTCCAACTGTACTGGTACCACAGGGGCCCCTGCATATGCAATGTGACGTCCAAAAATTATTTCAGCTAAATCTGCGCTCCTTCCCATCTAAGCCGAGCTGTTTGTCACATGTGGCCCATCACCATACTTGGATAAAATGGGGTAGCACATTTTGGGGTGCTTTTTCTCATATAGCCCTTCCTGAAAATAAAAAATGTGGGGCTAAACCTATGTGTTTTTGAAAACGTAATTTTTTATTTTCATGACCCAATGTTAACTACCGACACCAAACACGTGTGGGGGCAGAAATGCTCACTTGATGATGAATTCTTTAAGGGTTTTTCAAAATAGGAGTCCCTTTTGGGGTGGTCCACTGTTCTAGCTTCTTCAGGGGCTTGCAAATATGGCATGGTGTCCAAAAATTATTCCAGAAAAATCTGCGGCCCAAATAATGCTCCCACCCTTCTGAGGCCTGCTACGTGCCCAAACAGTAGTCTATTCTACCTATGGGGTGTTTCCGTACCAAAAGAAGTTGGGTAACAAATTCTGGGGTGGTGATTTTCCTATTTATCCTTAAATGGAAAAACCTATGTGCTTTTTGAAAATTCAAATCATTTTAAAACCCAATTGTTAAAAAGTCTGACCTTGACTTGCAGGAATGCTGCCTTCCAATAGATGGTTCTATAGAGGTATTGTTCCGTCTTCCCATTTGCATATTTTCCAGAGGAGCATGGACGGCCTTATAATTCTCCTCACACCTTCTAGGTACTCTCCTTAAGGAGAAACCATACCCTTGCTGACCCACATCTATACGCCAAGCCAGAAACCTACTGCACACTGATGAGTCGCACTCACCCCGAAACCAGCTGTCTGTAGATGGTTACCTTCTCTTTCTGGGGAAGATTATGGCTCTTTGCTTCACAATTCCCAGTCATTGTTACAAGGTTTGTTAAAAAGTCTGACACTGACTTGCAGGATTACTGCCTTACACTAGATGGTGCTGTAGAGGTATTGTTCCTTCTTCCCATTTGCATATTTCCCAGAGGAAAACTCTACCTGAGGAGAAACAATACCCTTCCTGACCCCAAACCCAATCCTAACACTTCTCTGGGGTCAAAGCACACACTACATCCTTTTATGAATACCTTCAGAGGTGTCTTTTTCAGAGGTGTATCTTATATCTTGGCATCTAAAGGCCTCTGCAACCTGATATGGTGCCTGGAAAATGTCCCAATATAAGGGAGGCCCCAAAATTCGCAAGGTGTCCCTTCATTTAAGATATTTCTGAGGGCTCATGTGTACGGGCAGGTCAGATTCTGCATGCGGGAGCCCACAGCGGAATCCAACCCTGCCCGCAGCCGATGACCCTGCTTAGCTGTCTTTTTTTTCTCTACTGCGGATGTGTGCTGCAGTGCCGGCCGTTTTGGTTTTTTTCCCCTTCTTTACAAACTCCTGCTTTCCCGCGGAATCTGCGGCCCATCTGCAATGTCAATTGCAAACAGGTCACGGATCGGACGGCTTCCATTGACTTCAATGGAAGGCGCCCGTCTGGGAACCGCACTAAAATCGAGCATACTGCAATTTGATTTCTGCACCCAAAGGTCCGCAAATCAATTCTGCATGTCTTAATTCAGTTGCGGACGTCCGTGTTTCCCTATGGTTGGCTTGAATTGTGGATCATCCATTTGGGTGCCCCACACGGATTCTGCAATTCAAATCCACCTGTGGACAGTGGGCCTAAAAACTGCAGATCCAGGGTTATAAATACTGAGCATAATAAATATTGAATGTCTATTAACTCCTGCTGTGTTAAAAAAAAAAAAAAAAAGCTGCCAAAATAAGAGACATTTTCTAATTTCTCATCCTCCTTTGCTTTAATTCCTGTGAAACACTTAATGAGTTAACCCTTTCCAATCCACTGTCTGACCTCTAAAGACATTGAGTGAAGGCTGTATAGCTCCGATGTCTGAGAACGTCCGGCAGGGTATTCTTACTGTAGATTACTGGCCGCTCTGTTGTCGGGGGGCCTCTCTAGCATGTCTCATACCGCAGTACTGGCTCTCGCCAGTAGATGGCACCATTATATAATGGCAGAAAGAGAACCCCCCCCCAGGACACGCTGAATCCAAAATTGGATTGCAAAGGGTTAACAGAGTTCACAAATGCCATCTTAAAAACTGTACCTCTCAAAGTTTTCAAAATGGGGTGATTCATGGGAGTTTCTTACATTATAGATATCTCAAAGTCAGTTCAGAACTAAATTGGTCATTTTTTAAAATAGCCTTTGGGTATTTTCTTCCAAATTAAAAAAATAAATGCCCCAATACTTATCCAAAGAAAATAAAAGGAGACTTGCAAGCTGATGCCGACATAGACAGTAAATGTTATTTATTAGCGATTTTGTGTGGATAAGTAATGTATCTTTCCTACAACTGGAAAAACTCAAACTTTTTTCAAAATGTTCTTTAAATTTTTAGAATTTTATAAAATAAACTCAAAATATGTTACCAAAATCTACCACTAAAGCCTGATTCACACGGCCGTATGCATACAACTCTGCATGCATCACGCAGTGCTTTACCAGCCTGTGGAGCCGGCAACTACTGCGTATGGCAGCGCTAGTACACTGTGCATGACAGCATACCTCACGCACGCCGTCATGCGCTGTGTGACTTTTTTTAAAAATTCCCTGCTCTTTCTCATAGCGGCATTGCATAAGCAATGTCACCCATATGCAATGTATTGCGCATGGACAGCGTTGCATACGCCACCCATTGAAGAGAATAGGGCTGTTCATGCGTGATACACGGTGAAATAGAGCATGCTGCGTTGTTCTTCACACGCAATGTTTACATGCTAATGTGAATGGGTCAATAAACTTCCATGTACTTTCAGTGACTCCATTCCCCGGGTATCACGCAGCTGTGCATCGTATGCGTAGTAGGCGGCAAAATCATGACCGTATGAATGAGCCCTAATATATAAAAGTACAATAAGTCCCAAAAACAATATCACAGAAAATGGCCATATACTTACTGACTAAGGAGGGCAGATAGCTGCCCTCAGGGTGGCAGTACCAATGTGATTCACTGTTTGAGGTGCAGGGCAACCCGCCGAACTATTATGGCGTCATTAATAGGTTGCTGGTCTGCATGGTGAGCTACATATATTAGAATGGTCTGGCACTTTGTATCCACTATGTGTGGGAGTATACACCAAGCAGCCACCCCCCTCTATATCAAGAGGCAGTGTGAGTGGCGGTCTCATCGGTGTCCCTCACAGGTGTAATTAGCTCCCTCATTTGGTAGTTTGCTAAGGGCATGATGAGAGGATGCAGCTCTCTGCCCTCCTTAGGCCTTATGCCCACGGCCGAGACGGGCTCCGCAAGCAGAATACCGCAGCGGAGTTCGTCACAGCGCCCGCCGAAGACCCCATACTCTCCTCCGAATCCGCAGTGTAGCTCCCGCATGACACTGTCGTACAGCGCATGACGCGCCGGCAGCGTCATGACGTGGTGGGCGGGGCGCGTATTCACGCTATTCTTTTGCTGTGCTACAGTGGATGTATAGCGTGACGAGCGGCTTCTATTGTCTACAATGGACCCGCGTCAAATAGGGCATGCTGCAGAATTCCGTGGTGGAATTCCGCAGCATGTACATTGAGCCCGTAGGTTCAATAGAACCTAATAGCTGCACTGAAACGCCGCGGATTTCTGCCATGTTTTACGCGGTGGAAATCCGTCCGTCGGCATTAGGCCTTAGTAAGTATATGGCCATGTTCTGTGATTGTTTGTTTTTATATTTCTCCAACTGTGACGTACCAAAAACAAGATCAGAATCAGTTGGAAAGTGAAAGCATTCCAAAGTTATTACTACATAAAGTAACACATGTCAGAATTGGTTGGGGAGGCCAAAACTGGCTGCAGAGGGGGGAGGGGTTAATATATATAATATAATCTGGTGACCTTAAAATGTATTTGGGGCTGGGTAAGTTTCTTTAGTCCGGGGAATTTCCTCAAAGTTGTAGAACTTTTCATGATCCGGCGATTGGACTTTTCTTGCTCTTTTTACAGACATCTGCAACGAGCGTTGGCCAGAGAAGACTTTTGGGATGTGACTGATGCTCAGTAATACAATCCAGGGATTGTCTTTCAGAGTGAAGGGACACTTTTTCTGCACAAATGGATGCAATGCGTTGGGCGGCTCTCCAGGACACACAGGGACAATCACATCTGCCTTCATTCAGGCAACAAGCCCAGCCTCCTTATTTGCTAAGAGGGAAAACAAGCGGACAGTAGTTCCAACTCCAGCGTCCTCCTCCACAGCAGTTCCACATGGTAAGAGATCTCGCTGTTATTACTATGATCAGGGTCTTACCTTGGGTTGTCCTCGGGTGTACATGTAACTAGAGGGGAGTACAGGGCAAACCTCATTGTACATATATAATTATATACAGGAGATACCCAGGTTATACCAGTATGGTACATATCACTATATACAGGGAGATGTATAACCTCTACCAGCTGTACATGTATAATTATATGCAGGAAATACCCAGGTTATACCAGCATGGTACATATCACTAGATACGGGGAGATGTATATCTTCTACCAGCTGTACATGTATAATAATATACAGGAGATACCCAGGTTATACCAGCATGGTACATATCACTATATGCAGAGATCTATATTTTATACCAGCTGTACATATATACTTATACACAATTTATCCAGGGTATACCAGCATGATACATATCACTATACACAGGATGTACAAGTTATATCAGATGTACATATATAATTATGTACAGGAGATGCCCAGGTTATACCAGCATGCTCTACATCACTATATACAGAAAGATGTACTATATACTCACTGTATATAGTGATATGGAGCATGCTGTGGTATAAGCTGGATATCTCCTGTATATAATTATATATGTACAGCTGGTATAAGATGTACATCCCACTGTATATAGTGTTATGGAGCATGCTGTGGTATAAGCTGGATATCTCCTGTATATAATTATATATGTACAGCTGGTATAAGATGTACATCCCACTGTATATAGTGTTATGGAGCATGCTGGTATAAGCTGGGTATCTCCTGTATTTAGTTATATATGTACAGCTGGTATAATTCATACCAGTTGTATACATATGATTGTATACAGTATATACTGTCAGCATGGTCCACTGACTCTACTCTCCTCCTCCGTTCCCCAACACTGAGGTAATCTCTGGACGGACCAATCATTTGCATTCTTTATTTACATTCCTGTCTTATTTTTGTACATGCTCGTTCATCTAGTTGAGTCTGACATAATTTTGTCTCTTAGTACTGCTGTATGGAGACAGAGTTTCTGACTTTTGGGGATATTACATCTTGACCAACTTTGATTGCCTGTCACACTTCAGATGACCTACTATGTATATTGCATTAACCTCCATGTAGTGCAGCTTCCTGTCTGATGCTTATCATGCACCATCTTGATGCTGAGATTTTTTCCTGCTTTATTTCCTCTATGCTAGTTTTCCCATGATACATCAGCACAGAATCACATGACCAGCTAGAGCCAATAGCATCCTCTGCCTACAGGGAGGACAGTGTAAGGGAGGGCAACCAGAGAAATAAGCGGGTAGACAGAGACCTGGGACTAAGTAGTAGAAATGGTGACGGAGGGGATAGAACTGGCAGAACCGTTAGTAGGGATACACATAATATAAACAAATAACGAAAACCTTCTAATCTGTATGGTAATTAATGCTAGAAGTCTGACCAATAAAATAAACAAACTAGAAGTTATAATGTCTGAGGGAAACTACGACATAGTGGGAATAACGGAGACCTGGTTGAATAAAAGTTGTGACTGGGCCGTGAACTTACAGGATTACAGTCCGTTCAGAAGCAAACATAAAAAACAATGTGTGAGGGTTTTATGGCGCCTCTAGCTTGGTTACAAGAGGTGATACGGGCAGGTATGGAGGCTCTAGTACCCTGTTGTACCACCTCTAGCTTGGATACAAGATGTGATACAGGCAGGTATGGAGGCTCTAGTACCCTGCTGTACTGCCTCTAGCTTGGATACAAGATGTGATACGGATCGGCATGGAGGCTCTAGTACCCTGTTGTACCGCCTCTAGCTTGGATACAAAATGTGATATGGGCAGGCATGGAGGCTCTAGTAGCCTGTTGTACCGCCTCTAGCTTGGATACAAGATGTGATACAGGGGGGCAAGGAGGCTCTAGTACCCTGTTGTACCACCTCTAGCTTGGATACAAGATGTGATACAGGTGGGCATTGAGACATACAGGTTCAGTATGGTGATAAATCTGGTGGCCGGGCAACCACAGAAGTGTGACAATGTTGTGGGGGGGCCCCTGTGACCCCCCCCCCCCCCTCTTGTGTGTGCAGCCGAGCATTATACTGCTGCCTCTTGGAAGCCGCAATGAGAGGATCACATGTGGCTGTAGGATGTCCTGAACATATCGCTGAGCTGTCATTGTTTTTCGTACCACTACAACGGGTGACTGAGTGTTGTATGTGATAGCTTCCCAGACCATCACACCAGCAGGGGGCAGTGTGCCGCTCCACAGCAAAGGAAGGATTGAGGCGTTCGCCCCAGGTCTCGAGACATGAATACAGCCGACATTAGTGCCCAAACTAAACCTGGTACCCAAATTGCGATGGCTGTGATTGATTCATTGAGCGTTGCGTTAATTGGCTGAGTAGCGCTTGAAGAACGAATCGGAGCCCTCGTGTTGTGCAGGCGGGATTTATGAAGCAGCCACTCCTGCCTGCACAACGCGATGCGCTGAGTGGCACTTGAAGAAACAATTAATGCAGCGCTCGATGAACCAATCACAGCCATCGTATTGGTTTGAGTGCTGCATCGATTGGCTGAGCAGCACTCAAAGAACCAATGAGAGCTATCATTTCTTGCAGGCGGGATTTATGAATCCCATAACCAGGAAGTGATCTTCTGTGGGCCGCCGAGGAGGGATCTGGACTGAACCTGATCTAGGTCATCACCAAAAAAAACCAAATCATAATTGGATTTATCAAGTGGATGCGAAATCAGTAAATCTCTGGTAAAAATTAGATGCAAGCTTTAAGAACGTGGAGTGCCATCACCTTCCCACATTCAGATGTCCTAATCTCCCAAGCACATACTGAAATAAGAGAGAGAGACAGAAAAAACACACTTTTGTGGTCAACTGAGGAACAGAATCGTATAAGGGGTAAATTAATCAGGTATAAAGCAGGTAAAGGTCTGAATCTCGTTTAGCCCTCTAGGATGGACACAATCCAGCCTCAAAGTCCATTGGGATTCTTTTTTCAGGATGTGATTGCCCCAATCACCTCCTCTTAACGAGGGCTGAATTTTTTCTATCGCTTGGAAAGAGATCTGTCCACAGTCACCACCATGAACCTCATTGACATGTCTTGTCATGTTTGTTCTTAATATCGCAGATCTGGCCCCTAATATATCTGCGGAATTGTCTGATTGTCTTTCTAACATAATCCATTGGGCAGGTACAGGTAGCAAGATTAACTATTCCTAGCCGACATAATGTTTTAATCTATACTTCTGATTAGTGACCACAATCTTAAAACTGTTGCCCCTTTTCACAAAAGGGCAGGCTGAACACTCGCCCCATCTGTACATGCAGGCCTGTCTGCCCAGATGTTGTGATTTATGTTTGGTAAGGTGACTGTGGACCATTCTCTCCCCAAGACTTTTTCCTTTCATATAGGTGATTAATTGTGACTCCGAAATGTTGTTCGCAATATGAGGGTCAAGTTTTAAGATCCCTCCCCCCCCCCCCAGTAAGACTGTAAGATGTTCTGCACTTCCTTATGGATATCCTCAGAGGCCTATGATTCTGACTACATTCGGATCCTTATTCTTGTCATTCTGAATCAGTAATTTCTCTCTATCCGTCCTGAGGTCTGTCTAGTCCGCTTCTGTCAGCACTCGTTCTGGGTATCCTCTATCCCTGAATCTTGTTCTCATTTCTCTTGCACCTCTTCATCGGTATTGGGTGACAACTATCCCATTGCAACAGATTATTGCTAGCTGTAGGTTTCCTATAAATTATAGTACTTAGGAGTCTATTGTCAGTTTTTTGATGCAGAGGTCCAGAAATGACAGTCGTGAATATGAAAATTCAAATGTAAATTTCAGGCCAAGATCATTCATATTAGGCCTTTTAACAAAGGACTCTAATGCACTCATTGTTGATGTCCAAATGATGAAGATGTTACCAATTAGAGATGAGCGAGCACCCAAATGCTCGGGTCTGCGTTATTTGAGTCGAGCTTTTCGGAAAATTCAAGAGCTCTACTCTAGTAACAAACCCCATTGACTACAATGCGAGACTCGAGCATTTTTGTATGTGGGACGCCGGGTCCCTGAGCTTTTTTTTTTTTTCTTGGTTCTCTCGTGCTCTTGCTCTCGTGCTCTCGCTCTCGTGCTCTCGCTCTCGTGCTCTCGCTCTCGTGCTCTCGCTCTCGTGCTCTCGCTCTCGTGCTCTCGCTCTCGTGCTCTCGCTCTCGTGCGCTCGCTCTCGTGCGCTCGCTCTCGTGCTCTCGTGCGCTCGCTCTCGTGCTCTCGTGCGCTCTCGCTCGTGCTCTCGTGCGCTCGTGCTCGTGCGCTCGTGCTCTTGCGCTCGCGCTCTTGCGCTCGCGCTCGTGCGCTCGCGCTCTCGCCTGCTTGCCAAAATATTTGCCATTGACACGCGCTGCATCGAGGAGGGGCCAAAACAGGCACATCACAGCGAGGAGGAGACAAAAACTGGGGCAGGCTCGAACACTGTTTGATGCTAGTTTGAGTAACGAGCACCATTGAGTAGGCTAATACTCGAATGAGCATCAAGCTCGGCAGAGTATGTTCGCTCAACTCTATCACCAATGTATTGCATCCATAATGCAATATATTGGGTCATATTGTCATCCTCATCATGAAAGATAATTGTTTCCTCCCACTAGCCCAGGAAGAGATTTTCATAATTTGGGGCACACGGCGTCCCCATAGCGGTACCCCTGAGCTGGTGGAAGTACTCCTCTCTGAATAGAAGCACATTATGTTGTAAGATGAAGTGTAAAAGTTTCATAACAAATCTGTTGTGGGCCAGCATTCTGTTACTTCTCGTTTGCAAAAAATGTTCAACAGCTTTACATCCCTTTATCATGTGGAATAATGAGTAGAGTGCTTCTACATCCGGACTAACTAAAATATGTTGTTGATCATTCTGGACCCCTTGAATCCGTCTGAGGACATCTGTTGTATCTTTCATAAAAGAGGTGAGCACTTTTACAGAAGGTCGAAGAATTCTATTCAGGTAAGTACTAGCAATTTGGGTAAGGTTGCCCACACCCCAGACGATTGGGTGACCTTAGAGTCGTGGCAATTGGTGAATGGGCCTTCGCCCTCTTGTCTGTTGCTTTCCTTGAAGAGATCTTTCAGATTTCTAAGGTCCTCCAGATCTTCAATTTTAAGGTCCAGCTCTTTACATCTTCTTTTGTCATAAATTGAGAAGAATTTCGTCCATTTCTAATTTCTCGCAAAAAGATTTAAATCGTTTGTCCATGCAAAGGCATCAAAACTCACCGTAGGGGCACAGGAAAGGCTCTTTCTCAGTGCGGTCAGTTCCGCTGTCGTCAGAATCCTTTCAGAGAGGTTATCTGCATTTCATTCTCTCTTCTTCTGTTCAATACTTCCTCTCCTGTAGAAGATAAGATGTGATTGTGGGAGGATTGGATAAAAACCCTTTTCCTCTCAGTGTTAGGCCTCATGTCCACGGTGAAAATCGGGCCCGCTCCGGATTCTACATGTAGAATCTGCAGCGGGTCCCTCCTGCCCCGCGGACATGAGTGCTGAAAATAGGAATAAATAAGAATTAACTCGCCTCCCATCCGCTCCGTTTCTTCTCTTCGCCGCGGCGTCATCTTCTCTGCGTCGCGGCCGGATCTTCTTTCTTCGGCTCGGCGGAAGCGCATGATGACGTCGGTGACGTGCCCCGCGCATGCGCCGTCCCGAAGCAAAATGATTCGGCCGCGACTGAGAGAAGATGGCGCCGCGGCAAAGAGAAGAACCGGAGCGTGTGAGTAAATCCCGATTTTTGTCTCCCGCGGATCCGGACGGCTTCCATAGGCTTCAATAAAAGCCCGCGGGAGCCGTCCCCGCGGGAGACCCGCACAAAAATGGAGCATGGTCCAGATTTTTTCATGCTCCATTTTTTTTAAAATCCCTTTTATTGACGATCCGCGGGTATTTATCTACCCGCGGGTGGTCAATGCATCCCTATGGGGTGCGGATCCGCGGGCAGGAGAAGAGTTAAAATCCGCTGCGGATTTTAATTCTTATTTTGCCCGTGGACATGAGGCCTTAGCCCCTCTAGTTGATTGCGAGCCTCTGCCTTTTCCTCTTCCACCCCTACCACCATCTCTATATCTGTTATGGGGTGCCCTTAGACCTTCCCCGTCTGATGTATCCTAATCAGTAGACAAAATATCTGTATTTGTTGGGTGTTTGCCCGTATAATCATATCCTGTTTTCTTTGAAGTCTTTTACATTCCTATTATATTGGGAGTGTGTTTTTCTCTTTAATAAACAGTGTTTTTTCTTTGTTTCCAGGTTTTGCTCTCTTTTAGGAAATTATGTATCTCCAGAGAACTTTTTACCGTTAGGAAGTCCAATTGGACACTTAGTTTCTCTGAAACCTTTTTTTCTTCTTCTTCTAAGGCAGTGTTTCTCAACTCCAGTCCTCAGGGAATCCAACAGGTCATGTTTTCAGGATCTCCTATAATAAGAGCACCTGTGGCAATGTCTGAGGTGCCGACAAGAATTACATCACCTGTGCAATACTGAGAAAATCCTGAAAACATGACCTGTTGGGGGGTCCTGAGGACTGGAGTTGAGAAACACTGTTCTAAGGCCTCTCTCACACAGGGTGTTTGCAAAAACGCTGTGTTTTTCAATGCTGCGTTTACAGCGTTCTCAGCTGCGTTTTCAGCCCAGGTGAAACTGCAGCCCATTCATTTCACTGGGAGACACAGCTGAAAACGCCCAAGAATAGAACATGCAGCGCTTTCAATGCAGTGTTTTCAGCCCTGTGTGAGCAGCCCCATTGAAATGAATGGGAGCGTCGTACAGCGTTTAGCAGAGCGCTGAAAACGCAGCGCTAAACGCTGTACAAAACCGCCTGTGTGAGAGAGGCCTAACAGTATTTTATCAATCTGAAAGAGGACTCGGTGATCTCATTATCCCATGTCTTAAAACGGGTGAACGTAATCTCTCAGCCAGGGCTATATTGTTTTCTTAACCTCTTGGAATCAATGTATTCACTAAATAACTTTCAAGGTTCTTTATCTCCCAACAAGACTAAGGGTTCTGTCACACGAGCATAGCGATTTTTTGATCGGCCTTGTCACGGCTCCAGCGCGACCGAAAATCGCGTGAATAGGCGCAAAAATCTGCTGCTTGTGCACCCATTCAGACGGCTCGGGTCGGCACATATACGCTGAGCCTTGAATGCCGTCAGGTGGGGGTAGACAGTTTAGCTCTGCTAAACTGCCTCCTCCTTTCTGCCCCCTCGCCGGCTCTCAGCAAGAGGAGGGGGCAGAGCGGGAGCTAGTGTGCTAAGCTGCCGTCCATTGTCGGCTGCCAGCAATGGGAGGGGATGGGGCGGGAGCTTAACAACTAGCTCCCGCCCCACCTCACCCCCTCCCATTACAAGGGGCGGAAAGGAGGGGGGCAGGGGCTGGAGTTTAGCAGTCACACTGCTGAACTCCCTCCCAACTCCCTTCCCCAGCAGCTACCATAGACTCCCATAGGAGTCTATGGGAGCTGCCACCGTATTCCAGCCGGGAAGATAGTTCCTGTAAGCTTTTACACCGCAGGTATACTCCAATCTGAAATGATGCATTGTAAAGCAATGCATCAGATGGGCAGCGTATATCGGCCGGCCGTGAAAGCGTGGCCATTATATGCTCATGTGAATGAAGCCTAAGGCCCAAAGTCCATAGGTGGATTTGAATTGCAGAATCTGCACATGAGATGCGCAAATCAAGCCGCCCTTAGGGAAGTGTTGGGCGTCCGCACTTCATTTAACATCTGTGGATTTCTTTTTATTTGGTTTGTGTATGCCTCGCGCAGATAATCGCAGCATGCTCCATTTTACCGCGGATCGCATGCGGTTGTGCTCCATTTATCTCTATGGGAGCTTACGAGCCGCAGTGTATCCGTAAATACATTTGCGGATTTGAAGGTTGAAATCAATTAGGGAAGTGGGGAAAAAGCTGGGAGGTGGGGTTGTGGATTTTTTCTTGGACTTTTGCAATCCACGATCTCCCACAAGCAGCAAAAAATAAATTTAAATGATGACTCGCAGTTAGAGATGAGCGAGCATAGTCCGTAAGGCGATATACTCGAGTGAGAGCATCGCCTTTTTCGAGTACCTGCTGGCTCGTCCCTGAACATTTGGGGGGCTGCAGGGGTCAGGGGCAGCGAGGGGGAGCGGGGAGGAGAGTGAGAGAGATCCCTCTCTCTCTCCCTCCGAATCCCCTCTGCAACCCCCCGCTCACCCCCGTGGCCCCCCCCGAATCTTAAGTGACGAGCCAGCAGGTACTCGAAAAAGGCGATGCTCTCTCGAGTATATCGCCTTGCCAAGTATGCTCGCTCATCTCTACTCGCAGTGCATCCGCTGTGGAAATCTGCATGAAAAATCTGCACGTGCCGTGGGCATGAGGCCTTAGTCTGATCCTTATATGTTTTGGTCAAATGTTTAAACGCTACATTGATAGAGGCAGAGTGGGCGGATGCAGGAAGTTCAGCTTCTGAGAACACTTCTTCAGCGTCTTTTAACCTTCTATCAATATCTCCAGCATATGACAGGAAACCCACCGTACTGAAAAACTCACAACCCAAAGGAAAATATATACTACCATTGGAAAATGGCGTACTCCATAAAGACGTCACAGGTATTCATAATATTTACAAAGTATCACTGAATGGATAATGATAAGATATAACTTGTGATAAATCTAATTAAAAATCAGGAAGTGATGATATAAACCCCAAAGAAACCAAAAACAACACAAAGGAAAAGAAGGGAGGAGGGGGACACCAAAAAATGACTGGATCTCCCTCTATAGTTTGTTATCCCCTAAAATGTATACAAGAATAGTCTCTAATGATTTTCGAGCACAACATATGATAATTTGTGTCATACACACCGCGAACCTTAATGTATTAAATCGTGTTACAGCCACAGGGATCTTGGCATCGCAGTGATTGTTCATGGAGAGGGCATGGATTAGTGGTGAACGCCAGTGTGCGAATGCAACCTCCTAGGTGCCGACACACCCGGTGCCCCCGTATCAGTAGCTCATGTTAGAGGTCCTATAGTTTAAATTTGGTTGTATGGTTGTTATTGAACAATATTGATAGAACCGTGCTATGTTATGTTTTATCTCAGGCGTCAATTCTCCATCTTTTCTTTATTAAAATCCCAGCACTTCTGTTTAAAAATTAACTTTTCTTCATTGCATCATAAAACTGATCCAGGTAGTGCGATCATAACGGCGCCCGTGGGTTTCCAGCGATACCGCTCTTCGTCACGGCATACAAGTAAATGAAAAAACTTCATAAAAGCAATACTATCCAATCAAGCGATACAGATCACACAATATGTAAATGCTTCATTAACACCATGAGTGTCAGAAGAAATGAGAGGAGAGGACAAGATAAAAAAAAACACAAAAAGGCCAAATGCACACGGGCGGAAATTCCGCAGGGGGATTTCCCGCAGAATTTCTACCCGTTCCCGCTGCCATAGGGTTGCATTAGATGATGCAATCCTATGCAAACAGCCGTGATTTGACTGCGTGAAAACTCGCGCTGTAAACATATCGTGGCATGTCCTATTCCTGTGCGAGGCTCACACAGAAATGTCACTATTGACGCGCCGGCTAAGGTCTGCGCGTGCGCGGTTGTGCGACAGCCGGAGCAGAGCGAGATGCCGGGAGGAGGTGAGCGCCGAGTTACTGCAGGGGCACTGCTCGCATCCCGCTGTGAGCAATCTCGCAGCGGGAACCGACCCGGCCGTCTGCAGGAGGCCAAAAGCAGACATTCTTCTCCCCATATTTTCCCCGCCCGCCATATTTCCTCTTAGTAAATGTATAATTGTTCTGGTAACTTAAAGCAAATGGACATCTAGTGTGCAACTCGGATCCAAAAAGCTTTTGTGTGTAACAACTTCCCCTTTCTATCACCTCTGTGTATGGGGTTAAAAACCCTTTCAATCCCATGGTGCCAGAAGAAGATAAGATCCTGATTTGGGCGGTCTCACACGGGCAATTTGGATTCCGCATGCTTTTGGTGTACTGTGGCTGGCCCCATGGACACTCGCCGTCGGCCATGTGCAGTACAGATTTTTTTTTTTTAATTGTATTTCCTGCACTGTTGCTAGGCGATGATGCGGGTACCTGCGGCCTATCCACAATGTCAATTGTGGACGAGCTGCAGGTCAGAAAGCCTCCAATGACTTCGAAAAAGGCCGTCCGCACGGAGTCAACAGCAAAATAGAGCATGCTGTGAGTGTGAAGGAAAAGAGGAAAGTACATATTTTTCAATGCATGCCGCTTGCTGCCGATACTTTGCCAACCGCGGATTCCGCAATGGATATCCGGTCACGTGAGATTGGCCTTATGCTGTGAGATGAAGTGCGTAGCGGTTTCCCAATGTGAATGGGGTATCGCCTCCTCCCTTGGGGTCCCAGAATAGCCTGTCAATGAATAGATATGGTCCTCACCCAGGAGTAATAGAATCTTCTTTATTCCAAAAGTCACGCTTACAAGTGAACAGATGTTATCCCTCACCCAGGAGCTCTAACGACGGATGCAACGCGCTTCGGACACTCAATGGCCCTTGTAAAGAATATTGGTACATTACAGATATATATAGAGTGGCATTTACTTACTGGGTTTACAGCATGACTCGCTGTTCTGTCGCTCCAGAATGACCTTGAAAGCGGGGTTGCGTCGTCTCGTCCAACAAGACGACGGTGGAACTCATGGCATGCGTTCCAATGCAGCGCGATGACGTCACTCCGCTTTCCTCCATTCTGGCCTTATTCAATGCTGAAAACTTTATTTGTAATATCCAGTGTCGCTCTGGAATTTATTATTCTGATAGTGAATTTGTATTTAAAATTATTATTTGCATGTGCCGCTGTCCAAGCACTGTGCATTATTAGAGCACCAGGGATTTTTGTCGTATATCTATCAAGTCCCCCAGGCGCTGTCCTCATCTCATGCAGTATCACTCCACCCAGAACTTGAAATTTCCATCATGGTGCAACCACATGATTTTCTAGGGTTCGTCCCCTCATCACTGCAAAACGGCATCCTTTACTTAAAATATCTGTTACTATCTCATCTTGGAACAGAACTCCACTATATTTCCTAACAATGTCCACAACCAGTTTATATTCCGTGCTGTAGACAGTGGAGAAAGTTATAGCGGACATTTTATGGTTCTTTGGTTCTTGTCTTATGTTCCTTTTGGAACAAAAAGGATTGAGAGATCTGAGATAGGTAGATCTGAGAGATATGATATAGATTCACAAAAAGAGGTTATCCAGGTTAGGTTGTAAATAGATATATTATATATAGTTAGATCTGAGACCTCCCTATCTCGCTCAGACCTCCCTATCTCGCTCAGACCTCCCTATCTCGCTCAGACCTCCCTATCTCGCTCAGACCTCCCTATCTCGCTCAGACCTCCCTATCTCGCTCAGACCTCCCTATCTCGCTCAGACCTCCCTATCTCGCTCAGACCTCCCTATCTCGCTCAGACCTCCCTATCTCGCTCAGACCTCCCTATCTCGCTCAGACCTCCCTATCTCGCTCAGACCTCCCTATCTCGCTCAGACCTCCCTATCTCGCTCAGACCTCCCTATCTCGCTCAGACCTCCCTATCTCGCTCAGACCTCCCTATCTCGCTCAGACCTCCCTATCTCGCTCAGACCTCCCTATCTCGCTCAGACCTCCCTATCTCGCTCAGACCTCCCTATCTCGCTCAGACCTCCCTATCTCGCTCAGACCTCCCTATCTCGCTCAGACCTCCCTATCTCGCTCAGACCTCCCTATCTCGCTCAGACCTCCCTATCTCGCTCAGACCTCCCTATCTCGCTCAGACCTCCCTATCTCGCTCAGACCTCCCTATCTCGCTCAGACCTCCCTATCTCGCTCAGACCTCCCTATCTCGCTCAGACCTCCCTATCTCGCTCAGACCTCCCTATCTCGCTCAGACCTCCCTATCTATTTACAACCCAACCTGGATAACCTCCTTTTGTGAATCTATTTGTAATTAGTCCTTCTTGCGTGTCAAAAACTGCAGTGTCTGAACACGCTTGCTTATGTCTAATAAGTTCCCCCACTGGTGTAGATGACTACTGGAGGGCTGACGGATGCTATTCCTAGTTGTAGCTTTGTGTTATAACTACATGTTCTACTTCAGAATTTCCATTTAACACCTGTGAGATACTGAGGGGCGTGATAGTGGATGGTCGTTATATCGCCCCTAGGTTCCGCTATTATGCCTAGTGGAGCTGGAGGAAGGTCACGTCCCGCTATTAGAGACATGAAAGTCTAGGAGTGCAATGTAATCTCCAGCAAGTAGTTGTTGGAGATGGTTTCTTTAAAAATCTTTGGGCCTGGATTTTTTGGAATGGATGGCAGGTTGGTAGTGGGGCCAGCCATTTCACTTTCTCCACTCCATGTTATGTGCAAGGTCAATCAGCACAGGTGCTGAGGCTGGGCCAGGAAGAGTTGTATATAAATAGCAGTGTGCACTGACACAGAGGGAGACTGGAGGCTGCTGGACCCAGGCAGCCTGATATACCTACTGGAGGTAAAAGCCCTGCTGTGTGGTGCACCTGCTGAACGTGACCTGTACAGGCAGGGACTGCCTATTATCCTAATGCTGGACTGTTGTTTTCATGCCTGAAGCCAAGGCTGGATTTGCTTTTCTGGACTGAAATAAACGCAGGTCACGCCTGTACTTGGACTTTAAATACGTGTCTCCGTCTGACTGCCGAACACCCCGCAAACCCGCATTCTCCCAAGCTGTCTTCCCACACACCATATCTAAAAAGTTAATAAAATGTTTGTGAGAAAACTTAGTTAGCTGTAAATGAACATCATTATTATTCAAAAAGGAAACAAAATGGGATATTTGGTTGGTGCCTCCGTCCCACGCGATCAGAATATCATCATTGGAACAACCATACCAGTGATGGAGGTACCGTTATTATCTAAAATATATTCCTTTCCTCCCACCGAAAAACAAACAAATTAGCAAGAGATGGAGAGAATTTGCCCCCATCGGTGCTCCACAAATATTTTGCCTACTTTTCACTGAAGATCCCTAAATTAACGCCTTCCTCAATGATATTTTTAAGTTCAATTTGAAAATGTTCTACTGGATTATTGGCTGACTTCTGTAAGTGTTGTTCCTCCAGGACTTCCAATGCCACGTTCCTATCTAACACTACGGAGGCGCTTTCTTTATGATTATACTATTTTCTAATTGTTAGCACTAACCTTTTGTTGACATGACAAATTATGTCGTATTTCTCTACTTCTAGTAGTGCCATATCATTTAATGAGGTCTCTTTCTACAGCTGCCTGAAAATGATCCGTAGCTTCTACCTTTTGAATGAATAGGGTATTATTGTATCTTGACGCCACCAGGAATTCCTGGTGAAGCCCCCTGATGCTGATTGGCTGCACAGCTTGTTCGCCTGCAAGTTCTGCAAGGGCACTAAAGATTAATAGAAAAGGCATACAGCGGCGCAGCCCCAGCTGCAAGTGGCTTCCCCGGCAGCGCCACAGAAGGCGGAATCCCCCTCAGTATAAAAGCGCAGCATGGCCTGGGCAGCAGGGAGGACAAAGTGAACTTCATCTGTTTTCTCGGCAGAATGTGTTCTCATTGGGAGCTGTGAGCAGTGGCGCGCCGGTTACGGAGCACACATGCGGCCGCCCGCACGAAGTTGACAGGCGGGACAGAGGCCTGAGGCGGTGCCCGGGACGGAGGTGTGAGGCAATGGCCGGGTGGGATGCATGGCTGAAATGCCAGCTGGGATTGAGCACACACACTGCAGTGTCTGGATAGATTTGTGCCGGCCCTGGAGGGTTAGGCTGGGAGTTACTGTTCTTAGCCTTATATTATTACATGTAAATGCTGGCATGTTACAGCACTAACATGCCACCATTTACAGGTTATAATGTAAGTCTAAGAAGAACAGTAACCCTCACCCTAAGCCTCCAGGGCCAGCACAAATCTATCCACAGCCTGCTACAACCTTCCTGCATTCACCCTATCGGGAGCTAGCGGTGTGAGAGGGGCGTTCCTCCTGTCAAACCCATAGCGTCCGGTGGCGTCAAGATACAATAATACCAATGAATAGGATAATACAAAGTATTGCATGTAGGGAAATCAACAGTCTGAATACTCTCCAATCTGCACTGATGGTTTCTTGCTCTAGTTGTAATAAATTCGACAGAGAAACTTGCTCTTGGAATGTCAAACCCCAAAACTCATTTGATCCTCTCAAACGGGTTATGTTCATCTGTTTCTTGACTAAAAATATGTCTGCGTAAAGTCTATAGATTCTCCAGCCTGGTCAACTTTCAAACCAAGGAAGATGAAGTCTCGCATGCATTTTATGGCCTCGTTGTCCATTTTAATTTGAACTTGCCATTTTTTTTGCAGTTGTCACAATTTTTGTTTTCTTTAAATTCAGGTAGAGGCCCAGTTTTTCACTTTCAGTTGTAATCTTACATATCAGCTGCTTCAGACCTGCTTCTGTTTCTGCTGGCAGAGTTGTGTCATTTGCATAGCAGAGATTGTTGATGTTCTGCCACCTATTCTCACCCCAATTTCCAATTCGTTTACGTCCGTTTTTCGCATGATCCCTTACGCATTAAACAAGCAGGGTGAGAGGATGCAGGCCTGTCGGGTGCATTTGCCGATCCAAGACCAATCTGTGTCCCCATACTGTGTTCTCACAGTGGCTTCTGATTGGTATGAAGTGATTTCATCAGCTTGACTAGATGTTGCCGATACACCCAGCTCTTGTAGGGTGTGCCATAGCTTGTTATGGTTTATGTAGTCAAAGGCCTTGATGTAGCCGTTGAAGCACATGTAGATATTCTTTTCATATTCTCAGGCTTGGGACCGGCGTATAGGGATAACCCGTTACTTTGTTACTATATACCACTTTTTCATTGAGTCTCCACTAACAGACTAGAACTGATGAGAGCCAACTTCCCACTTATTCTTGTGACATTTGCAATTGCAAAATCTATTACCGTAAACGGAGAAATCGTGTACAGTGTATACATCTATCGTCATATGTATCTATACGCATTTTATTGTGTATATGGTTCTTTATAGTTCAATGTGTCAACATTATTTATCTGCCTTACTGAGCTATATATTTTCCTATATTCTCCATTGACTAGAATGCATTCATTTTTTCTTTTTCCTAATCTTTCATATACTTTTTATATTTAAAGGGGTTGTCCCGCACCGAAATGGGTTTTTTTTTTTCAATAGCCCCCCCCGTTCGGCGCGAGACAAACCCGATGCATGTGTTGAAAAAAAAAACCGGATAGTACTTACCCGAATCCCCGCGCTCCGGTGACGACTTACTTACCTTGCGAAGATGGCCGCCGGGATCTTCACCCTCGGTGGACCGCAGGGCTTCTGTGCGGTCCATTGCCGATTCCAGCCTCCTGATTGGCTGGAATCGGCACACGTGACGGGGCGGAGCTACGAGGAGCGCTCTCCAGCACGAGCAGCCCCATTCAACACGGAGAAGACCGGACTGCGCAAGCGCGTCTAATCGGGCGATTAGACGCTGAAAATTAGACGGCACCATGGAGACGAGGACGCTAGCAACGGAACAGGTAAGTGAATAACTTCTGTATGGCTCATATTTAATGCACGATGTACATTACAAAGTGCATTAATATGGCCATACAGAATAGTATACCCCAACTTTGTTTCGCGGGACAACCCCTTTAACGGATGTTCCCATCTCGGCTTTTCTTGGCTGAGAAAGGAAAACCCGGCCGCTCTGTTCCAATCACTTTTTGGAAAGAGCCGAGTACTTGGTTCACTCTGCTCTTCCCGTAGGCCCCGGCAAGGGTGGCCAGTAGCTATGGCAGAGGTTTCCCAACTTGGCTATGAAAAGCTAAGATGAGTATACTCTTTTAACCCCTTAAGGACCAGGCTGTTTTGTACTTTAACCCCTTTAGTGGCACACCCGGAAAATCTCGTAAAAATTGGTGTTGAAATGTGCTGAAGACTACCTAAACCTGCCACTGAAGAGGTTAAGGACCAGACACTTTTTAGGGGTTTTACCCTTGTGGCAATTTTACCCACCGTAATTTTACAGTGCTTGGTCCTTAATGGGTTAATAAAATTGTTTGCGTTTTCAATTCTGTTTTTCTAGCTGTTTTGCTTGACTGGTTCTTCGATATATTTTGAGGTGCTTTAAATATGGCAATTACTTCTTTTTTTGTAAATGACCTGATGTAGTGTCCAATCCGTAAACGAAACGATTGATGATGTATTTCCAATAAAGAGATTCTTCTGTAACATTGGGCTTCCCTATGAGCTCCTCACCTACTTCAGGGGTCCTGTGTCGCCATACTGTCCCCTTATAATAACTAGCCATACTGTCCCCCTGTAGTAATAGCCATACTGTCCCCCTGTAGTAATGGCCATACGGTCCCCCTGTAGTAATGGCCATACGGTCCCCCTGTAGTAATGGCCATACGGTCCCCCCGTGGTAATAGCCATACGGTCCCCCCGTGGTAATAGCCATACGGTCCCCCCGTGGTAATAGCCATACGGTCCCCCCGTGGTAATAGCCATACGGTCCCCCTGTGGTAATAGCCATACGGTCCCCCTGTGGTAATAGCCATACGGTCCCCCTGTGGTAATAGCCATACGGTCCCCCTGTGGTAATAGCCATACGGTCCCCCTGTGGTAATAGCCATACGGTCCCCCTGTGGTAATAGCCATACGGTCCCCCTGTGGTAATAGCCATACGGTCCCCCTGTAGTAATAGCCATACGGTCCCCCTGTAGTAATAGCCATACGGTCCCCCTGTAGTAATAGCCATACGGTCCCCCTGTAATAATAGCCATACGGTCCCCCTGTAGTAATAGCCATACGGTCCCCCTGTAGTAATAGCCATACGGTCCCCCTGTAGTAATAGCCATACGGTCCCCCTGTAGTAATAGCCATACGGTCCCCCTGTAGTAATAGCCATACGGTCCCCCTGTAGTAATAGCCATACGGTCCCCCTGTAGTAATAGCCATACGGTCCCCCTGTAGTAATAGCCATACGGTCCCCCTGTAGTAATAGCCATACGGTCTCCCTGTAGTAATAAATATCCTAGCATGGTTTCCGGCATCGGCGCTGTGCACCAGCAATCTCAGCGTGATGAAAGGATCATGCTGGGTGCTGGAAGAGGGAGCAGCCGGGGCACACAAAAGACCCACTGGATCCGGGACGGAGGGCCATCGGTTCAAAACCCGGACTGTCCTCTTGGATCCGGGTGGTTGGGAGGCCTGCAACCTCTCAGACATTATATAGAGGTAAATTGTCCGTTTTACTGCTAAAATGATTGTTTAATGTATTACTTTCTAGATGGTTGAGGAGAAGCTGAGGGACACGAGCCTGTGGCAGCAGACCTTCGCTCTTCTTTGGAAGAATCTTCTGCTGAAATGGAGGAGGAAGTGGCACACAGTTCTGGCAAGTTGTCAGCCGCCTGTCTGTGAGCGCAGCAGACTTACTGAGTAGTCAGCAGAAAGTTACACGTTTCCTGTTAAAATAAGTGCATCTGGGGGAGGGGTAATGTTTCTTCTAGTGGAGAGCACCAAAAGTGTATAGTGAGTTTTTATATTGGCTTTGCAATGCCTCCTGGGGAAAAAGCCATGCAAATGAGTGATGAAATAGGCCTCTATAGCGCCACCTATTGGAATGGTAGCTACCCTATGAGTCAATATCTGTCATTTTAATAGGTCTTCACAAGTTTGGCTCACATCCCTAGTTATATTTCAAGGCCTGCTAAAAGGTATCTAAGTAAATGGGAGGTGGAAAAATGCCTCTGTAGCACCACCTATTGGAAAGTAGCTTCCCTAGGCTATAAGTCAATGTCTGATCTTTGTATGAGAATCCGAATCGCCCCCTGAATGTATGCACGCTGCACAGTATACTCAGGCTTTCTATATATATATCTCCATCCGAACATTAAAGATCCCTATAGCTCACAGCGACAAATGTTGCATTGTTTCTGATAATCACAAGGTTTATTGTTGGTCATGGATACAATGTATCACTTACATTCACTGCCTACCAACAAGTCATTGCTCTGCAGCACCCCTTATATTATTGGCAGGATCAGAAGCTTTCTTTATCTTAAGCATCCCCACGGATGAATAGAACGTTAGAGCAGCAGTAAAGACTGACACTCACTTTTGCAGTAAATGCCGACTTGTATATGATCCTGTGGCTGTGGAAAGCTGAGTGACAGCCCCTATGGGTATTGTAATGGCAGCCATTAGTCAGTATCAGCAATCCTGTGTTACAAGAACAGGTTAATAGGGCGCTGGATGTTGGTACGTTAGGGAATGCCTAATTAGGTACCTATTTTGAATATAGCTAATATCTGATGTTCAGCTACTAATGATTTCTTCTCTCGTGGAGCAGGAGTGGGTGCAGCACTTGGCGTTTGTGCTGCTTTTATTTTTCTTCACGTTGAGTCAGGGGGAAAGAGAGGTACATGAACTGATGCCGGCCGCGGACCTGGGCCGCTTGCGGGATTTTAACCTCACACATGTTGTCGTTGGCTACAGCCTGCAATCCGCTGCTGCCCACAAAATCATGCAGAAAGTTAATGAAAGCGGCTTACCACCAGGTAATGACAATGTAAGCATATATTGTATCTGCTGCATATTTGTATCTGCTTTAGGGCGCATTCATGCTGGCTATTTTCTCGCGATGCGAGAGAGTAAACGCGTGATTATGGAACCAGTGAATTTCAATAGTTTCATTCTCATTTGCGATGTTTTCACTCCTGGGATGCTGCCTGAAAAAAAATTGCAGTATGTCCATTCTTTTTGTGATACCCCTCATTGTTTCCATTGAAGCCTGCAGCAGTAGCGCCTGCCCCATTGAAAGCAATGGCAGGAGATTGGGGTCCCCTGCTGCAGTTGTTACAGCTGCAGCAGGGGGTTCCTTCAGCACCGCAGGGACGTGAGTCTGTCACATCCAGGGGTTTAAGCTTGTCAATCGGGCTGGCAGCAGCAGCGCCAGCCCGATTGAAAGTATACGAAGAACATATACATGCAATTACATTGAGTATGGGCGGTGTTGATCATACGCCTATAGAGAACAATGCACTCTCTTGTTTGCTCACGTATTATGCAATTCCTACACGCAAATGTGAGTGGAACTGCGAAACTCAATATATTTGCTTGCCTGTGAATTGCTGCATATCATATGCGTAATGCGCGGTAATCTTGCGCTCGGGTGAGCCCAGCCTTAGAAAGGGTTTATAGTATGATTTACTTTTATGATATTAACTTTAAGGCTAACTTCACATGGGCAACGCGATATGGGGCCGTGAATCCCTCCCCCTATCGCACTTGCTACCATTTAATGCCCGTGTGAAGCAGTTTCCTCGTGGTTACAGCCAATGAGAGCCAATGAACCAATCACAGCACTTTATATGATTGTCTTAGCTGCGGCGCTTGATAGTTCAGGCAAGGCGCCATTTGTTCTCTAATAAACAGGCTAATATGTGTGTGCCTGCACATATTACTTTAATTTTTTGTGCAGAATCCCTCAGCGGGACCCTCCTTTCCCGGGGGCATGAGGCCTGAAAATAGATTTTTCTTCCTTGTCCGGACGCTGCGGGTTCCCGTCCGTCACGGCCGGATCTTCTTTCTCTCTGCCCGGTGGAGGCGCTCAGCACACCGGCAGCGTGCCGCGTGCATGCGCCGTGCACTCCTTCTTTTTTTTTTTTTTTAACTCCTGCTCTCCTGCGCTCCCGCACCAGAGAGCAGAAATTCAGCTGCGGGTGTACCGCGCGACCTGACGGCTTCCATAGGCTGCAATGGAAGCTGGCGGGAGCCCCGCAGAAAATGGAGCATGCTGCGTTTTCTCTCACGTGCGGGAGAAAAAGCAAATCCATTAAAATGCCATCCGAGGGTGCAAATTTCAAGTTAAGTGGCCGAGGATGGCCACTGGATCCCTATGGGCAAAATTGAATGCGGATTCCGCATTAAAAAAAAAAAACCCAAAACAACGGCAGAATTAATGTGCTTTTTTTCTCCCTGTCCTCCAAAAAAAGTTACTAAAAGTTTTACAATACATTATATGTACCCAATAAAAAGTTATCAATAAAAAAACTGCAGTTCACCACATAAAAATACAGACCTCAAAAATAAAAAAGTTATGGCTTTTGAAAAGTGGAGATGTAAATCCCCCAAAAAACATTCTCTTTATTGCCCCCTGCACACGGGCGGAAATTCTGCGGCGGGATTTCCCGCACAATTTTCGCCCATGCCCGCCTGCATAGGATTGCATTACAAAACGCAATGCTAGGCACACAGCCGCGATTTGTCTGTGTAAAAAACACACGCGGAAAACAAATCGCGGCATGTTCAATCTCTGTGTGGGTCTCGCAGAGGTCCGCACAGGAATGTCAGTGGTGACGGGCAGTCTCCTCTCTGCGCATGCCCTGGTCGGGCGGCAGCCAGCACATCAGAGAGGAGAAGACGCCGGAAGCGGGTGACCCGCACGTCTCTGCAGGGGCACGGGTCCGTGTCCTGCTGTGAAAATTCTCGCAGCGGGATCCAACCCGGCCGTCTGCAGGCGGCCTAAGAGGTTAAAATGCCTCAGAATAAGGCTGTTTTTGTTTTCAAAACATTGGAACATCCATAAACCGCATTTTAAGTCAATAAGAGGGGTCAACGCCGTATGAGTGAAGCTTGCAAAAATGTCCTAAAATAAACAGGTAGATCTCCTATATGGAAGGGAGCCATTGTGATGACAGAGCAGACCATCGCTGGCCATGCCATTTGTGAATATACCCATCTAGGGTCATAGATGGTAAATGATGCCTGAAGATACTATATTTTCCCTTTCCAGGCATCACTATTGAGGGAGTCCCCAGCGAGACAGAACTGCGTCAACTTGTATCTCAAAGAATAATGGTCGCTGTCACTTTTGAAAATGACTTCATGTATTCTATCAAGTACATGACCGATAGTGTGCCACGGCCGAATGACTACCTAGTAGTCCGAGGTAAGTGATAGGATCTCGCAATGTAGTTCACTGAAAATTATAAAGGGTTTTACCAGAATAACACATTATGCCCTAACTTGTTAATGGTGGGGGTCTCAGCGCTGGGACCCCCACTGATCTCAAGAATAGGACTCCCATGTCTTGCTGTCCTATCATTGCCCGAGCGGGTGCAACCCCCAGGGTGACAGGAGAGCAGGACATGGGAGGGGAGTCCCATTCTTGAGATCGGGGGGGTCTCAGCAGAGAGACTGCCACCAATCAGCAAATTGTCCTCTATCTTGTGTTATTTTGGTAAAACCTCTTTTGAAGTGTAAATGTCACTTAAATATTTTTTTTTATCTACAAAGGAGGCAATTTTAAGCATTTTTTTGGTGTATATTTAATTCACCTAATCAGTACGTTTTAATAGGAAAGCCCCTCTTATAACGCTGCCCCTATCCTTATCTTGTTATGAAGCTGAGGATCATTGCTAAGGAAAAATCTCTATTAGGCCAGCTGAATGGGTATACTGCTACACTGTGCCTGCGGGTAAACTACATTTACACATTAGTACATATTATAATTGTATATTAGGCCTCATGTCCACAGGCGGGTTTGATTTGCGGAATCCTCGAGGGACATCCGCAAATCCAGCAACCCATAGGGAGGCGTGCACAAATTAATTTAAGCATGCGGATTTGTTTTGCTGACCTTTTGGTCTGGAAAACAAGTTGCAGCATGCTCCATTTTTGTGCGGATCCCGCACTCATGGCTTCCACTGAGGTCGATGGATGCCATCTGATGCCTCCCATGTAACCGCTTCACTGGAACGCATTGTATGTAGAGATGAGTGAGCACGCTCGGTAAGGTCAGTTGCTCGAGAAGCCTCGCTCATCTTGACTAACTGCCTTCTCCTCTTAGCGTGCTCAGGAGGGCAGCGGAGAGCTGGGGGGGGAGAGTGAAAGAGATCTCTCTCTCCCCGCCGCTCACCCCCGCCGCTCACCCCCGCTGCCCCCACCCCACCCCCCCGAGCATGCTCGGAGAAGAAGGCAGTTAGTTGAGATGAGCGAGGCTCGCTCGAGTAACTGACCTTACCGAGCGTGCTCACTCATCTCTAATTGTATGGCATTGTTTGAAATTGTGTAAGCCCACTAGTCACTTTGCGGTGACCTCTTTTTAGTGGGTCCATATGCTATAGCTGTGGCACCACATGACAACCACCGCTACGACAACCCAGTGCTCATAAAGGGAGTCACCCAGTAGACCAACAGCATAACTACTACCAGGACTAATCCCCCTTGGCTCTTGGCCACACCAACCCACAGACACCAGGGCACGACAACAAAAGCAGCTATGCAGCACTACACTGCGTGAACAGATCTCAAGGGCCATGGGGTGCAAGACCCAGGAGTGAAGGGAGCCAAAAAGAGGTTGCAGTAAAGTGGCTAGTAGGCTTTTACAATATGATCAAATTGTAACTGAGAACCTCCTTTTGATGTTTATAAATAATGCTGAGAAACATTAGATCAGGTTCTCCAGAAGTGTGCTCTGCGGAGCCCTTGGGGCGCCGCGAGTGACTATAATAATTATCAGGGCCCGCAACGGAGGGTCTAGGTCCCCCGCTCTAGTCACTGCTGTAGCAGTGTCCAGACAGTCTTTACTGAGGAAATGAATGTCCAGGACCTGCGATCGATATAGCAACGCGGATCACATGAGCCGGCTCTGGGTAGATAAATTATTTATGATTGGAGGAAATTCAGGATTGTTGCGTCTCCCCCTCAGAGTGGGGATCCTGTTAAGAAAACTACAAGAGCACATCGAACAATCCTGAAAGAGCCCAGAAGTAATGGCAAAAGACTAAACTGCAAAAACCTCCGTTCTTATGTCCTCTAGTAAACAAACACTGAATGAGAATTGTTTTCATAGAAGATCACTACGAAGGAAGCTGCTACTGTCCAAGAAAAACATTGCAGCCCATCTCCAGTTTGCCTGAGACTCCTTGGATGTTCCACAACACTTCTGGGAAAATGTTCTGTGGACAGATGTGCATTTGTGCAAAAAAGTTTGATTTTGTCTTAACGCCATATTTGGGGGATAAAGAACATTGTACACAACACAAAAACCTCATCCTATCTGTGAAGCGTGGTGGAGTGGAGTAGGGAGCGTCATGGCTTGGGGCTGTTTAACTGCCTCAAGGCCTTTCACTTTGTGATCATTAAGGGGTAAGAAAACATTCTACAGGGGAATGTAAGGGCAGCAGTCCATGACCTCAAGCTGAATTGACACTGGGTGATGCAACAAGACAATGACCTAAAGCACACAAGTGAATCAACAACAGATGGTTGAAAAAGATTTTGGTTTTGGAATGGCCATCTCAGAGCTCTCATCTTTTCCCTGTCAGGATGCTGTAACAGGACACAAAGTGTAGTGGCCCAGTACATGCTTTCTTGTCCCCCTCCATAATGTTATACATGTACTGTGCAAAACTGACTTGTCATTCTGTTGTGTATTGCACAGCTGCAGCATGTGGTGGGTTAAAGGGGTTGTCCCGCGCCGAAACAGGTTTTTTTTTTTTTTTTCAAACCCCCCCCCCCACCCCCCCCACCCCGTTCGGCACGAGACAACCCCGATGCAGGGACCTAAAGAAAAATCCGCACAGCGCTTACCTGAATCCCCGCGCTCCGGTGACTTCTTACTTACCGGCTGAAGATGGCCGCCGGGATCTTCTCTCTCGGTGGACCGCAGGGCTTCTGTGCGGTCCATTGCCGATTCCAGCCTCCTGATTGGCTGGAATCGGCACGTGACGGGGCGGAGCTACACGGAGACGGCATCCTGCACGAGCGGCCCCATTGAGAAAAGAAGAAGACCCGGACTGCGCAAGCGCGGCTAATTTGGCCATTAGACGCCGAAAATTAGACGGGCTCCATGGAAACGAGGACGCTAGCAACGGAGCAGGTAAGTGAAAAACTTCTTATAACTTCTGTATGGCTCATAATTAATGCACAATGTACATTACAAAGTGCATTAATATGGCCATACAGAAGTGTATAGACCCACTTGCTGCCGCGGGACAACCCCTTTAATGTCTGCAAAAGTATCAATTTTATCCTGTCACGTGGTATATGAGAGGGTATAAATGTGAGTGCTTCTGACCGGGGAAAAAGGTCTTCCATCACCTCCTTCATCTGACAGAGTAAAGCACAGAGGCCCATGGGGGCACCTTCAGCCCTCATGTGTTGAAGATGGAAGAGGAGGAGAGATTTCCCAGAGTGCTTGTGTTTGTTATGAAGATGGAGTGAGCAACTAGTGAGTAAGACTTTTTCAAGGCCCAGTGCAGAGGTACTCTTTCTTCTTCTTCAGCTGTTCACACCTGAGTGTCCTGAAGTCTGGGACCGCCGGGTGCAGGTACGTGTCCACAGTTGTCACACACAGGAGTCCTGAAGTCTGGGATCATTGTGTGGAGGCACTCATCATCAAGTCTGTGTATATGTGTTTGTGTATATATATAGATAGATAGATCAGTCTAATCATTTTGCCTGCACTTGGAATACTGCTGATTTATGCCTTGTACTGTTTGAAGCTATTATCCACTAAGGTTATTCCAGGCCCTGACTGTTCCCACACACCTGAGGTATTTTAAGCTTGTCTGTGGTTCAGTTATTTCCCCGCCGATGTTTAGGCCGGTGGGTGCCGGAACGGTGGTGTCTTTCGTTAGAACCCTTTCACTTGTCCTAATGTTTATTGGGCATCCCCATGCCAGGGGTGTCCAGAAGAGGCCCTGGTCTTGGCTGCGTGCGTCCCTTTGGGAGGGAGCCTGGTAAGTGCCGCCGTGACAAGCCAGAATCTTGCCCTCCCAGCTCCTCAGCATATGCCATGTGTCTGGGGGTTACCCTACGGGACACTGCACAAAGCACCCCAGAAATACTGAAATAAATTTACAGGGAGGAATGGTCCAAAATTCTTCCTCAGCATTTTGCAAGTGGGATTTAAAGGTTATTAAAGGGCCAGTTCAGTGACTTATTTTTTTAATTCATTTACTACATAGTTATCCTCTCCAGTGTAGATCAGTGGGCTAGTGTTAGCTTGTTTAGGCATTTCTTTTTGTCAGAAACTCTCTGCCTCTTTTTCCTCTGATGGTCATGTGATCTCAATTTTGACCATCTCAGATCTATTTGGGGTTATATATTCCTTTTCTAGTCAAATTCTCAGTTTGTGTGATGCTTTTACTTGATCTTTACCACAGAAGCTGTCTAGAAAGGGACACAGGCACTGCTATTACAGTTACTAATGATGATCACACAGCTCCTGTCACATGGTTATAATTGAGAAGATCACAGATCATCCTCTGAACTGTATACTTATGTTCTGTGGCTTAAGTTAGTATAGAAGGTGATGATAATTACACTATCCCCTCAGCAGGCACACATGGTATAGCCTCAGCTAATGCATCATGGAGTAGATGTGAAACTAAAAGTAAAAAATCTTGGCGTCAAGATGGTGGCTGATGAGCATCAGACAGGGGGCTGCACTGCAGACAAGTGGTTGCAATATGCGAAGAAGACCTCCAGAGTGTGACAGGCAATTAAGTGAGAGGGGCAGGGGTGTAAAAATGTCTCTTCACTGGAGTGGCCCTTTAAATTCAAAGGTTCACTTACTTTTTCTCCCTGCACTGTGGATGCTCAATAAAAGACCTGAATGGTACAATGGTGTGTGTTATTATTTAGTTACATTATGTTTGTCTGTAATTGTGATTTAGATAATAATCAGACCACATTTTAGTAGTAAATCTAAAATTCCAGTTAATTCAAAAGGATGCACTTACTTTTTCTTGAAACGGTATGTCTGAATTCTGTGTACAGCAGTTGGGGGGAGATGGGCGCCCCTGTAGTCACGTGCAGAAAATAGATTAAAAAAGGTATAATCAGAAAATAGAAACAGATTGGTAAAATAAATGTATGTCTATCTGATTTTAATTAGCGGAAAATACCGGTGATACATTCCCTTTTAGGCTACATTCACAGGATTACAAACTTGGCTCAATATTGTGCCCACCAACGTGTGGTTTGTTTTTTTTGTTTGTTTCCCATGTTGATGCGAACCGCTTTTGATAAAACACATCGCTTCTGTGAAATTGTGATCCTCACGCTCGTGTTGAGGTTGCAAGTGTTTCCTATTGACTTCAATGGGACATATTGCATCACACTTCGCATGCACATCACTCAGCACATGAGCGCCATCAGACGTCTTTTAAGGGGGAGGGAATGCCCAAAGATAGAACGCGCTGCGATCGCTCGTGTGAATGAATCCATTCTTAAGAATGGATTTCATGTTCGTGCCCATCACATTGCACAAAACTCGCGCAAGAACATCTCTATTGCGAATAAGCCGTTAAGCAGGTCCGGCCCCCTCTGGCAACGTACGGACGCCAGTAGTCCAACAGCATGATGATCGCTTTTTGCTGTGTGCCATAACTGCTGTAATAGGGGGTCCTAGTCTGTTAACCCTGTATGGTCTAAAGATATGTTCACACAACGATTGCATGCCCTATTCATCACGACTTTGTTGGGGATTTATTATAGTTTTTACCATTCAAGTTGTTTTTTTCATTAAAGATACTTATTTACAGCATTGGGTCAAAATTCTGCTCGCTGGGGGTCAAACTGCTGGGATTCTCACCTTGTATGCCAGATGTGAATGGAGTGATAATGCACATGCGCCATTGACTTCTATGGGATGGTGGAAGATTGTGAAGCGCATCTATCTTCACCTGTCCCAGGGAAGTGAATGGAGCGGCGGTAGAGCATGCACACTATCACTCTTCACATAGGGCATTTAGATGTGCTGGTCTCAGGATTAAACATCGACCCCCAGTTTGTGAATAGGGAATAAATGTCTTTAATGGGAAAACCCCTTAAAAATGTTGCTTTTTTATTGTGCAGTTAGCTATAAAAGCTTAATGAGCAAAAATGCAGTAAAAACAAAGCTTTGATGGCAGACAAATCCTTAAGGCTTATTCACACTTTAAGGTTATGTTACAGGGGTGGTTATGACTTAGGCCTGGCTTAGACGACTATAATTCGCTGCGTGCTGCCCGCAAGAGACACGTGCATGGCATGCATCAAGTACATTGCATACTCCGCCAATCGCCATGCATGTATGCACGCATAATATGCACCAAGATACAACTGGCTGCAATTTTTCTTGCACCCATACTTTTGATACAGTGTATTCTGCGCACAAAATCTGCGTTCACGATATGCTGTAACAACACGTTCGGGTGAGATAGCCCTTAGGAAAAAGGCATTAAAAACCTGAAAATGACTGCAGAACACGTATAATCCTATAGTGCTGCCAATATACTGTTCGCTGCTATGTCCCCCTTTCTCGCTCTGTGTTGTGATGTAGTTGGGTCCTATCAGTCATCACTATGTGTCTCTCCAGATGGCTGCCATAACCTGGATTATTGCGCTCCGGTAATGTACTGGACAAGTGGATTCCTGACGCTGCAGGCCAGTATCAACGCTGCAATTATTGAGGTAAATTATGAGCCGCTTACCATGTAAATGATGGATAATTTAAACACGACAGACATGACTGTATCCAGAGTCTGAAATTCTTTACAGTCCTGCTACTCCTCACAGCTGAGTGATTGTTATGGTGTATCAAGTCCCATCAGTCTTCTGTAAACTGGAAAAAAATCGGGCTTGCAGACTGCTACATTGTACCTGCACTGATACATTGTAACAAGTTCTTATCTATGATGTATATGGCTTGAAAAAAAGGGAGACAAAATAGTAGAAAAAAGGGTTCTGCATCAAGGGAGTATGTAAAAACACTTAAAACACAAAGTCCGATATAGGATTGAGGGCTCCTGTAGATAAGCGTATGCGTAGAGATACGCTTACTAGAGCATGACATGATTGTTTTGTGAATAGAGCGCTATCACGTGCTTTCGCACGCGTATCCATGCGTCGTTCTGTACTTTTTTGTGCTGCCGGGCCCTCTCACATCGGCGCAGGACACACCCGCACTGTTATCGAACTAATTAGTCGTCTGTGTTATCAATTCACACCGCGCAATTGCTTAGTTCTGTGCCTCATTTCTAGTGGACGGCTTGTGCATTTACGCATCACCATAGACTCCTATGTTGCTTTGGGTGCGCAAAAGCAAACAAAAATAGTGAAAATTTTGTGTTTATTCGGCCAACAGAAATGCACGCGCAAAAATGTTGAATGTGAGGGAACTCATTGAAATCAATGAGTTTTATTGTCCATGTGAAGGAGCCCTTTGGCTGCTTTCACATCTGCATCAGAGTTTTCCTGCTCTGTTCAGGGGGCAGGAGAGGGGAATCCCCTGGCTGAACAGGTCTGTCTTATGATGGAATCAAATAGCATGTGCAGACCCTATTGGCTCTAATGGGGTCCGTTTGGTTTCCGATCAGCTGTCCATCGCTTTATCGGAGGAAAACGTGCTGCATGCTTCCACTATTTTGTAGCAGAACTGTGATGGAGCCACCGAACGGAGGTTCCAACGCAGATGTGAACTCGGCCTAAGAAGGCTCATTGTTTATTGTTGTGCTGGAATAGGCACAACATTATTGTGGAGTATCTAGTTGCATATGAAGTCACTGCTAGTCATAGAATGGTAGGTTTGGAAGGGACCCCCGAGGTCATCAGGTCCAACCCCCTACTCAGTGCAGGATCACTAAATCATCCCAGGCAGATGTCTGTCCAGCCTTTGTTTGAAGACTTCCATTGAAGGAAAACTCCTCACCTCCCGTGGTAACCTGTTTCACTCATTGATCACCCTCACTGTCAGAAAATGTTTTCTAATATCTAATAGTGTTGTTGCTGCGTCTTACCGATGCTGGATTGAAGCTGCAGGTGTAATAGCCGAGCCGGTCACTGGAGAGTAGTCAGAATAGCCAGGAGTCGTTATCAGGAAGTCACGGTATACAGTAAAAAAAAGAGCGCAGCCTATTTTACTGCATATTATGAGCGTTAGAGCCCTATTGTTCTCTATCGGTGCGTACTAAACGCTGTACATACACAATTGCTTTGCATGTATGTGGCATTTATACGCAAGATTTTTTTAAGGGACAGAGCGAAAATAAATAAAATATATAAAACCAGGAAGACTGCGCATGATAGTGTGTATGAGATATGTTGTCATGCACCGTCAATAATCGCTGTCATACATGACGATATGCCGGCTAACACCACGGTAAAACTGAGTTATACACGTAATGTTTTGCCAAACGCTCGCATGAGCCTGGCCGTGTATAACTGCTTTCACCTACTGTATGTATTGTACCTGCTTTAGATACAGTAGCTCTAACATGGCAACATGTAACAGTATCTAAGGCCGAAAAAAGGTGCATTCCAGTTCAGCCTATTACGACCCAATGTTGATCCAGAGGAAAAAACCCTGATGAGGTAGAAGCAATTTTTACTGTGTCATGCAGCAGCATAAGGAAAGTTTTTGCATATGTACTCCGTTCTACCTACTGATGTGTGCGGAGAACTGACGGAGAGCCCTCTTCCTTGCAGTTGACCACTGATCACCCAGTATTGGCTAGTATGCTGTCCACTATGGCTGTTAAGATGAAATCTGCCAGAGTGATTGTAAGACCATTTCTGTACATTGCGTTCTTCATCCCGATCATGTGCCTGTGTTACGTCTCCCTCTCCTACCTGATGACCCTTTACATCGCCAAGGAGAGAAAGGAACAGAGGACGATCATGAGGATAATGGGCCTCCGAGACTTGGCCTTCTGGTGAGTAGCACAATCTGTAGATCTTGTTGGAAGTTACAGACTTCGGGCAAAAACACGTATGCGCAATTGCACTCCCCATTACAACGCCTAGTTGCGCATAACGGGGTGTTTCTTCTTCTTCTCGGACTTTTCAAACTTCATGCTAGTGCGTTCGAGTTTTAAAAAAAACTGCAGGAAGATGGGCACAAGTACACAGATGCAAGGCGATACGTTTTTTTAAGCCAAAACGCATCGTGGTCGCATCCAGAATCGCAATTTTAAAAGCGTTATATTGGTCCGACTTTCTCACGTGTGAATACACCCTTAGAACCACATGCTAGATGGAGCAGGGTCCCCAGCAGCACAGAGTATTTCAGGAGGGGTGTGCTAATCTTGTGGGGTAGTTTCACAGACTGAGGGTCATATAGTGGAAGGAGAAAGATCCTCGGCAGCACAGAGTATTTCAGGAAAGGAGTATGTTGATCTTGCAGGGGAGGACCTTGGACTAAAAATGACATTGTGGAAGGGGCTGGGTTCTGAGAGGAGTGTGCTGCTCTTGTAAGAAGGGCAGAGTGATCCATCTATCCTTGTAATGTTACATTAATAAAGATGGAACAATACCTCTGCAGCGCCACCTATTGGATGGCAGCATTCCTGCAAATCAATGTCCTAGCCTTTGTACAGGTGTGTAGGAACAATGATTGGGAATTGAAAACCAAGCCAGAATCCATTCACAGACAGCTGTTTCAGGGTGATTGCCCCTCATCAGAGTGCAGTAGGCTTCAGGCTTGGCTAGTGAGAGGCCTGTGACATAGGTCAGGAGAGATATCATCACTCCTTAAGGAGAGCACCTAGAAGGTGAGTGAGGAGACTTATAAGGCCATGCATGCTGCCTAGAACGAACAATGACACTGACTTCACACATGACCTCATTCCAGATTAGTGTTTTCTTCTCCATCCCGTCCAACATTACAACTTCTAGACACAACTTGTCTCTTAAGAGGTTGCCACACAGATATCTTTGGCCCTTTGCTTTTCATATCCATAGGCCATATATTAAGATAAACTTTTTAGGCCTGGCTCACACGGCCGAACCGGGTTCTGCATGCAGGCAGCCCGCAGTGGATTCCGGCTGTGAGCCCGGGCGGTCACCCTGTGTACCTGGTTTTTTTCTAATGCGGATTCCACAATTGAAATCCGCCCGTGTGAGCCTGGCCTAATAGCGCCACACATATTTTCCTCTAACGGTACAAGTCACAGCAACATGCTGCCATCCAATAGGCCTGTCATTAGCCAAGCCAGAAGTCTACTACACACTGATAAGGGACAAACACCCCGAAATAGCTGTCTGTGTATGGATTCTGGCTTGGTTTTCAATTCCCAGTCATTGTTCCAAAGACCTGTATGAAGGGTCAGACAGAGATTTGCAGAAACGCTGCCATCCAATAGGTGGCACTGCAGAGGCATTGCTCCATCTTTCTTATTGACATATATTTCCCAGAGGAGCATGCATGGCCTTATAAGTCCCCTCAATCACCTACTAGGTGCTCTCCTTAAGGAATGATGATATCCCTCCCGATTAATGAAGATAACACTGCATGTGACAGGAGCAGAATATAATGGATGGATCAGGGTTACCTAGAGGAACGTCCCATCGCTGACTGATATGACAAATAGTTGCTTTGTTTATAGAAATATATCTATTGCAAAAGGCAGAAATCTATGACTGCTCTTCAGTGTTCTGATCTTCTCTCTTTGTTTTCAGGTTATCATGGGGATTGCTCTATGCTCTTTATGTCCTGATTATTTCAGTCCTGATGGCTCTTGTCACAACTAGTGTTGTCTTTTTGGAGAGTTCCTATGGAGTTATCCTGCTTCTGTTCTTCCTCTACGGGATATCAATGGTAGGATTGCTAAAGCTTCTTCACCAAGTGATTTTTTTCAGAAAGCCCCTCTGGTGCTGAGTTCGTAATCCCCCTAACTCCCTCTTAGCTCTGAGTCTGTGTCTGGGTCCTGGGGTCGGGAGACCTGAGCTTGTCCTGCTGCAGTGTCCTCCTTCCGGAGCTCTACAGGATCTAGTTACACGGATCCCCCCAAATAATGGGGAATATTTATTTTGCATAAGGCCGGTGGCACGCGACCGGTTTTGGAATGCGGAATCCGCAATTGTCAACCACGAGGACGATGCGTGGTATTCCGTGTCCATTGAAAGAATAGAACATTCGCATATGCGCTCACACGAGCGGACAGTGATGCAATTTCCGCGAGTGTTAATAAAATCGCAGCATGTTCTATTTTTGTACAGATTCCGCACGGACGGCTTCCACTGAAGTCAATGGAAGCCGTCCGACCCGGGGTCTTACATGCTGAATCCGACCCGTCCGTGTGCCACCAGCAAAAGTGTTTTTGGACAGCGCTTATGTGTCTTATGTATCCATTTGTGTGATGTACACTCATTGTCAGTAACATCGCTCCCCTAAATGTTGTTGGAATGGAAACTTTCTCTGTGTGATTGTAACGTTGTTATAAGTGATTACAATATCAGAGCAAAAGCATCATTTATTGTGGAGAACCTAACCCTGGAAGAGAGACTCTAGTACCCTGTTGTACCACCTCTAGCTTGGATACAAGATGTGATACAGGGGGGCATGGAGCCTCTAGTACCCTGTTGTACCGCCTCTAGCTTGGATACAAGATGTGATACAGGGGGCATAGAGGCTCTAGTACCCTGTTGTACTGCCTCTAGCTTGGATACAAGATGTGATATAGGGGGGCATGGAGGCTCTAGTACCCTGTTTGGCTGCTTCTAGCTCGGATACAAGATGTGATACGGGTGGGCATGGAGGCTCTAGTACCCTGTTGTACCACCTCTAGCTTGGATACAAGATGTGATATGGGAGGCATGGAGGCTCTAGTACCCAGTTGTACTGCCTCTAGCTTGTATACACGATGTGATACGGAGGGCATGGAGGCTCTAGTACCCTGTTGTACCATCTCTGTCTTGGATACAAGATGTGATACGGGTGGGCATGGAGGCTTTAGTACCCTGTTGTACTGCCTCTAGCTTAGATACAAGATGTGATACGGGTGGGTATGGAGGCTCTAGTACCCTGTTGTACCGTCTATAGCTTGGATACAAGATGTGATACAGGCAGGCATGGAGGCTCTAGTACCCTGTTTGGGTGCCTCTAGCTTAGATACAAGATGTGATACGGGTGGGTATGGAGGCTCTAGTACCCTGTTGTACCGTCTATAGCTTGGATACAAGATGTGATACAGGCAGGCATGGAGGCTCTAGTACCCTGTTTGGCTGCCTCTAGCTTGGATACAAGATGTGATACGGGTGGGGATGGAGGCTCTAGTATCCTCTAGTATGACACCACTGCAAACGGAGGCAATGGTGGGTGTGCATCAAAGGCCGTAAACATAATGGGTGCAGTGAGAGCAAATGTCCTTCAGCCAAATCAAGGGTGTCCTGAGTCTGGTTTCCTTGTGTGTGTACCCTCACGCATCCACTGGTCCTAACAGTCAGTTCTGAATGGCTCAGTGGTGGACAGTTCGTTGATACGACCACCCAGGACTTCTCAAACTCTGGTAATGGGGTGAAATCTCTTCTCTGCGTCGTAGAGGCGTCTAGTGGCCAACAAGCTCCACACAAGAGGAAGAAGAGGTCACTACACACAAGGGGCCTCCGAGAGCCTTTTATAGGCCAATGAGGAGCCACTATTAGGGCCTCCGGTGACAAGACCGTCCATCTAATCACCACAACTCTCATCATTTGTATATCTGCCTGCGATGGAACTGCAGGACGAGGTTATGCAGCAAAACGACAACTACTTCTAGGCGTGCAGTTGTTTTTACAAAGCGTGTATATTTGTGTAATATATATGTGTGTGTGTGTGTGTGTGTGTGTGTGTGTGTGTATATGTCTGTTTTGTATGTGTGTGCCTTATTTCCAGTAATGGACATTTGTTCCCCCAGATTTCCTTCACTTTCATGCTGTGCGCATTGCTCAAGAAGCCTCGATTGGTAGCCATCATTGGATTCTTCGTCACACTTTTTCTTTCCATTCTGAGCATCCTGCCACTCGTTAAACCTTTGCCGAAATCGCTGGAGGTCTTCCTATGTGTTTTTGCACCATTTGCTTTTTCCATTGGGATCACACAGGTAAATACCAGAGTGCTGTTACCTCCCCACCTAAAGGCCGCCTGTAGACGGCCGGGTCCTATCCCAAGAATTCTCACAGAGGTATGCGGTCCCGTGCTCCCGCTTCCGGCGTCCTCCGTCTCTGCTATGCTCCAGCTGCCGGCCAGGCGACGCATGCGTAGAGCGGAGCTGGCCCGACAGTACTGACATTTCTTTGCGGGCCTCTGTGAGACCCACACAGAAATAGAACATGCCGTGATCGCGGCCGTCTGCCTAGGATTGCGTTTTTCAATGCAATCCTATGCAGGCGGGCACGGGCGGAAATTCTGTGGGAAATCCCGCTTCAGAATTTCCGCCCATGTGCAGGGGGCCTTAAGCTTATTATGTACTTGAATGGGACTGAGCTGCAGTACCAGGCACAACAACAACTGTATGTGCCCGGGCAAACTTAAAAGGCAGCATTTGCTACAGTGCTGTGATCCCTAAACCCAGTTGATTAGCAGAGGTTTAGCAGTCAGACCCCCACCAATCAGATATCGATCACCTATTCGAAGGATTGGCCATCATTGTTAAAGTCCTGAGAACCTTCTTTAAGTCTATAAGTAAGAATGGCTTCCATTTTATCAGGGCTTTGAAATGAGAATATTGTATTATTCACAATGGGAAGACCCCATCAAACATGGCTTACATCTGGTTTCAGACCGTACATATGGAGAATAACCTCCGGGGCGTCTTCTTGTCTGACATCGGTGGAGATTCTTCCCATCTACTGACCAGCTACTTCAGTCTGCTGCTGGACTCTGCCCTGTACATCCTCCTCACATTGTATTTTGATAAGATTCTAAAAGGTAAAGTTGATTAATATGGTGCCATTTTTGTGATCTGTTCTGCTTACGTAAGACTATGGTCTTCTCTTTCAGATGTAACATAATTGTCTACTAATGCTCTTAAGCTCCCCCTAGTGGTGGCTGCAACAGACAGAATCATAAAACTCAGGAGTGATACTGGGGATTTGGAGTGCTGTAGCAGAAAAATGGAAGTTTTGCTCAGGGTCTACCTTAACAATACATGTAGATGGGATGTGTTTTCCACAGTGGAAAACCCACAACCAATCCCCGGCATCGTTAAGTTTATTAGGGTGCAGTCTAAAAGCTCTGTGCATGCTGGGAGTTATAGGTAATATTCTGGTGCTGCGTTTACTGCAGAAGTGATGCATGTAAACAGCGGCTGCACAGGACGAAGCAGAGGGTCCCGAGTGGCAAATTAACCATACAGGTTGACGCTACTTAGCTGCACCTCCTAGATTTCAGCATTTTCAGAATTTGCATTTTGACCTTGGAAAACCCCTTTAAACTGGACAACCTGGGTTCCCCAGGTGCTGCCACCTCAGCCAACGCGATGTGCGACCAGGCGGATCCGCATCTGCCTGTCCGACAATTTAATTTTAAGGAGATTAACCCTTTCCAATCCACTGTCTGCCGTCTAAAGACATTATGATGTAAGGCTGTACAGCTCCGATGTTGGAAGACGTCCGTCGGGGTTCTCTTACTGTATATTGCCAGCCTATCTGCTGTTGGAGTCTATCCAACTTATCACTTCATGCAGTACTGGCTTTAGCCAGCGTATAGCGCCGTTGTATAACAGCAGAGAAAGAGTAAGCCCCCTAGGAAAAGCAGAATACAATTGGGATTGGAAAGGGTTAAAGGTTAGGCTGTAATTCATTTCTTCACTTGCCTCTTGTTACATGTGGAGTTACTGTGGATTTTCCGTAGAATTCACCATATACATTGCAAAATATCAAATCTGCTGTGAAAATCTGCAGCATAAACTGACGTTGCAGATTTGAAATTTCTGCATTACAGGTCATTTTACAATAGATATTTTCGCAGTGTATGGATGAGATTTCGGAAATTCTCATCGTTGTGCCGCTACTGCAGCTTTTCCATATGCAGTAGAACTGCGGAAAATATGCTGAGTTCATGCCTATGCACTTAAAGTTCAGCATTTGCTTTTAATTTTTGGATTTTATGCAGCCTAAACGATGAGTGATGATCACGAATGATGAGTGTAAATAGCAGCTGTTCAGTACTGAACGGCTGCTATGTTAAGTGAACGGTAAGTGGCGGGGGAGCGAGAGGGGAGAAATCTCCTGCAGCTGCCCCGCCTCCCTGCTGGCCGCTCTGTCAGAGAGCTGGTGATCCTCACTCCTGGCCATCAGCATGGGAGCGAGGACACACAGGGACGAGGGTGGGGCGTCGTTTGCCCGACATTCGTTTTGTGTAAATGAGGCTTTAAACACATGAACACATTGATTTCAATGATTTCATTTTCACTATCAGAATTCTCGCCCATTAATAGTACAGGTGAGAAAAGAGAGGACTTGCCCTATCTTTCCCGCATGTAGTATTAACTAGGGCAGGACCTATCTTCCTGCAGTTTTTTTCTCCCCAAACTTCTGCGCTATGGCACACAGTTAGGAAAGCCCGAGTATGGAAAAAAATATTGTTCATGCGTAGCAGCGAGTGTAGTAGCACAAATGGCTGTCTGAAACTGTCCTAAAGCAAAAGATTTAGGCCTCATGTCCACTAGCAAAATTGACTTATGGAATCTGCATTCAATTTTGCCCATAGGGATCCATTGGCCATCCGCGGGCAATTAAATTGAAATTTGCACCCGCGAATGGTATTTTAATGGATTTCCGTTTTCTCACGTGCGGGAGAAAAAACGCAGCATGCTCCATTTTCTGCGGGTCTCCTGCAGGCTTCCATAGAAGCCTATGGAAGCCGTCCGGTCCCGCGGTACACCCGCAGCTGAATTTCTGCTCTCCGGCGCTGGAGCGCGGGAGAGCAGGAGTTCAAAAAGGAAAAAAAAAGAGAGTGCATGGTGCATGCGCTGCACGCTGCCGGCATGCGGAGCGCAGCCACCGGGCAGAGGGAAAGAAGATCCGGCCGCGACGGACGGGAACCCGCAGTGTCCGGACAGGTGAGTTAAATCTTTTTTCAGGCCTCATGTCCGCGGGAATGGAGGGTCCCGCTGCGGGATTCTGCATGGAGAATCCATGCGGACCCGAATTTCCTAGTGGACATGAGGCCTTAGCGTGTTAGACCTCATGCACGTGTTCTGTCTAAAGGAAGACTGCAGGATCAGACTACACAGTGTAGACTCATGTATAGGACACAAACCGGCAACGTATTTGTGCATGAACGAGGTTGATGATGTTGATCTGCACGTGTCTGTGCTGTACTTTTTGCGCATATGGGGCCAGTTCACATGTGTGCGACTCACTCATTCCGTGGGTTAAAAAGCTATTTAGTCTAATGAGGTCCAGATGTGTTCTTTTTTGGGGGTAGAGGGGTTTGTGTAGTGTTTCACACATCTAGTTGCGTATTTGCGTACCTTCCATAGACTTTTATGGGGTCCAATACTGTTTAAAGCACAGAAAAATAGAGCTGGTCCTACTTTTTTCCATGTGCACAAAATACTCTCATGAGAACGAACCCATTGAAATGAATGGGTTCTATTCTCTGTGTTTTTTGTGTGCTTATTAGAGATGAGCGAACACCCAAATGCTTGGATCCGCGTTATTCGAGTCTAGCTTTTCGTAAAATTCAAGATCTCTACTCGAGTAACGAACCCCATTGACTACAATGGGAGACTCGAGCATTTTTGTATGTGGGACGCCGAGTGCCGAGCCTTTTTTTTTTTTTTCTAGGTTCGTGTCTCTCTCTCTCGACAGAAAATTTGCCATTGACGCACGGTGCGTCGCGGTGGGGAGGGGCCAAAACAGGCACATCACAGCGGGGAGGGGCCAAAAACTGGGGCGGGGTCGAACGCGGCTTGATGCTTGTTTGAGTAACGAGCACCATTGAGTACGCTAATACTGGAACGAGCATCAATCCCGGCAGAGTATGTTCGCTCAACTCTAGTGCTTATATTTTACACTCACAAATACAGTGGTAAAAAATCCCTTATGACGACTTGAAAAGTTGCTTAACTTTTTGCGCGCACAAAATTGGGAAATGACATCAATGGGTTATATTCTCTGCCTATAGCGTGCGTAAATTTTTACAAGTGTGTATGAAGGAGCCCTAAGGCAAAAAAAAGTGGCAAAGACGTTCATACCTTCTCCAAATGTGAATAAGGATGACAGAAAGCTAAGTTCTTGAAAATGTTGAGAAACACAAAATACATTAGAAAATTGGATTATATGGTAATTCAGCTTCATTTACAGGTGACTTGGAGAGCACGTCAATAAAATATAACTAGGACTGTTTTCCGACGGGACAACTTTCACTTTGTCCTTTCACGCAGCGGCAGTAACCTTGCAGTGAATGGAAATGGACTGCGCCAGAGCTCTCTTCCAGCCGTCCGCCTTCATTCATTGTGAACATGTTTATACTGAGCGAGACGTCGCGCACTAGTAATTGTTTCAGTGAGCTGAACTGGAACGACTAGAGCCTACTGAGCGACTTCTTGCTCGGTACCATGTCGGGTGCTGTGTGATTGCTCGCTTGAGTGATCACAGATTGGAGATCGTTTTTGTTCATAACAGATATTTCCCTTCCCTCCAGATAAGCATGGCTTGAGGCACGAGCCGCTGTTCTTCCTACGATCCACTTTCTGGTCAAGAAAGAAAAGGTCCCCAATCCCATTGGACCCGGAAGACAGAAGAAGGGTTTGCACTGGAGATAACATTGAGACGGTTCCAGTTGAATTACGAGGAAAAGAGGTCATCAGGTATCTGACTGGAGGTGCAGTTGACTTATGTGGCTAAGCAATGGGTAAAATGGCCATTGACTTACCATCCCTGTCTCCATAATATCATGTACATAAACAGCTTTAATTAGAATATGTCTAATGTCACCTTGTCACCACCTTTAGGATTAATAGCGTTAAGAAAATCTACAACGGCAAAGATAAAAAGACAGAAGCTTTAAGAGGTATGAGACGGACGAAGGAAGAGCAGGGCCTTCAGCAATATAAGGTTTATTGTTGGCACCAAATGTTTCTAGACGAATATAAAAGTAACTATTATTTCCATAAAATTCCAGTAATCCGGCACCTGATGAACAAGAAATGTAAAATTACTGTAGTCCTCTGCTGGATTCACTGGGTCTTACCTGATACTTGTCTTGTTGCGCTCAGGTCTAGATTTGGATGTGTACGAGGGACAAATCACAGCACTTCTGGGTCACAGCGGAGCCGGGAAGACAACCTTACTAAATATTCTGAGTGGGATGAGCACATCGACCAGCGGTGAGATATATGGTTCTCTAGGGATATTCATTTAACCCCTTAAGGACCAGGCGGTTCTGTACCTTAAGGACCAGACACTTTTTATGTTCAATCAATTTTATTAGATTTTCAAATAGATAACAATAAGTGTGTAAATTTACTCTTCCATCTTTTTCCAGTCGTCTCGTGGCAATATATCATAACTTGGTATTACGACTGGATTACGATATGCTTGCTATCAAAGTAAATGGCAACTATAAAAAAAAAAAAAACCAAAGCAGGAAGGAGGGGAAGGGGAAAGAAAAGGGATGGGGGGGGGGGGGGTAAGACCCTGTACGTTTATGTCCAGGGCTCCTAGGGAGCTAGTCTACCTGACTCTAGCCAAGTTCTAAAGGAGGTTGAGGATCTCATGTCAATCTAGGGCATCCAGAGATCGTAGGACCCGATCCGCTCCTCCTCATCTATTGACCCCTCTGCCTCGTATCTCATAAGCGAGTCTAGCTTCTCTGTCCAGATGATCCTTGTGGGGGGGGGGGGGAGTAGAGCGCCACAAACCAGGGACCGACATCCTCACTGCCAGTATAACCATCTTGGCCATAGGCCCAGGTAACATCAGTAAAAGAGCCATTTTAGCTGACAACGACACCATCGACCTGGTCATGTTGTTATAGAGAAGTTCCACACTGTTCCAGAGATCTCTGAATGCTGGACATTCCCACCAAATGTGTAACATTGTCCCCGGACTGACTTGGCATCGCCAGCACAAGGGAGAGATCTGGGCAGGATTTTTAGGGATTTTCCCCATGTGGTGGTTTTACTATTTTACAATTTTTTTTTTTTTCCTTAAGGCCTCATGTCCACTTAAAAAATAAAATCTGCGCAGAATCTGCCGTGGATGTGCTTTAAATGGTATTTTTTTGCATGCAGATATCCGCACACATTGCTATCAATGTGATTCTTTTAAAATGCCATCCGCGGGTGCGGAAATCAATTTAATGTAACCGCGGATGGCCAATGATTCTCTATGGGCAAAACCCGCTGCGGTATCCGCAATTCCATTTAGCTAGTGGGCATGAGGCCTTAGCTATCAAAATTATTTTTGTTGTGTTGTTTTTTTTGTTTGTTTTTTCCGTGACATATTGGGCTATTTTTAAAAAAAACTTTTTCACTCACTTTTTTTCCCATTTCTTAGTTTTATTGGGGGTAAGTAAAAAGCTGAAAAAAATTTGGAATTTTTTTTGCAAGTTGGTTTCAACACAGTCTATACATAGGAGAAAAGAGTTTTTCTAGAAATTAATGCAGGGAGGGAAGGATGTGTGTCGAGTCATTTTATGGGCAGCTATTGAAATGCAGAACAGTAGGGGTGTAGAACAAAGTAAGTAAAGAAGGACTCTGCGCTCCAAGTATCGGGGTGAAATGGAATGATAATCCGAGTAGTTAGATGGTTATACCAACCATATTTTATTAACACTGATTTCTGAAACGCGTTTCGGCACTGGCAAGCGCTTTTTCAAGCATAAAATGCATACAGGTTTCTAAACACAAATAAATACATGTATACTCAGTGATGTGCGCCAGACACCGGGTCAGTTGCCATGACGTCTTCTATGGGGAAGTGCTTTCGGCAGATTCGGACGTAAGTCACGTGATGGTTTGAGTTGAAACGCAAGAATGAGTAGAGGTGTAGAGGGATATTACCTGTGGGCAGCAGACAACAGAACAATGCCCAACTTGGCATGAGTGATACATTGTATGCGGTGTGCATGTGTTGTTAGAAAACAATGTATTTGCTGCCAAAATGAGTAAGTCTGAAGGCAGTGCCAGAAGCAATAGAAAAGGCTGGCTTACCTGTTCCCTACATCGAAAACCGTTTTCTAACACAGCTCCCCCCATGACATATTTGCAATTTGGCCCAATGTAGCCTCTCTGAGTGATTTTAAAACACTTTAACAGTAATATACACATTTTACAATTGGGGATTGTGTAGGGTATTTCAATATATAGGGACAGGATCTGGTCAGGGTTACCCGTATCAGGGTGATTACTCTATTGTAAGCTATAGGGTTTTTACATCTCCAGTTCTATGGGGTCTAGAAGGGTTAGTAGTAGAGATGAGCGAACACCAAAATGTTCGGGTGTTCGTTATTCGGAACGAACTTCCCGCGATGCTCGAGGGTTCGTTTCGAACAACGAACCCCATTGAAGTCAATGGGCGACCAGAGCATTTTTGTATTTCGCCGATGCTCGCTAAGGTTTTCATGTGTGAAAATCTGGGCAATTCAAGAAAGTGATGGGAATGACACAGAAACGGATAGGGCAGGCGAGGGGCTACATGTTGGGCTGCATCTCAAGTTCACAGGTCCCACTATTAAGCCACAATACCGACAAGAGTGGCCCCCCCCCCCTCCCAACAACTTTTACTTCTGAAAAGCCCTCATTAGCATGGCATACCTTTGCTAAGCACTACACTACCTCCAACAAAGCACAATCACTGCCTGCATGACACTCCACTGACACTTCTCCTGGGTTACATGCTGCCCAACCGCACCCCCTCCCCCCCACAGCGCACACCAAAGTGTCCCTGGGCAGCCTTCAGCTGCCCTCATGCCACACCACGCTCATGTCTATTTAGAATTGCGTCTGCCATGACTAGGGACCGCAGGCACACACTGCAGAGGTTGGCACGGCTAGGCAGCGACCCTCTTTAAAAGTGGCGGAGCGATAGCCCACAATGCTGTACAGAAGCAATGAGAAATAGAATCCTGTGCCACCGCCATCAGGAGCTGCACACGTGGGCATAGCAATGGGGAACCTATGTGCCACACACTATTCATTCTGTCAAGGTGTCTGCATGCCCCAGTCAGACCGGGCTTTTTAATTCATAGACACAGGCAGGTACAACTCCCTATTGTGAAGTCCCTGTCGACCCACAGCATGGGTGGCTCCCTGGAACCCACCGGCGGTACACAGAAATATCCCATTGCATTGCCCAACACAGCTGAGGTAGTAATGTCGTGCTTAATGCAGGTGGGCTTCGGCCCACACTGCATGCCCCAGTCTGACTGGGGTTCTTTATAAGTGTACAGATGTAGTAAAAACTCCGTGTGCACCTACAGCATGGGTGGGTGCCAGGAAGCCACCGGCGGTACATAGAAATATCCCATTGCATTGCCCAACACAGCTGAGGTAGTAATGTTGTGCTTAACCCTTTCCAATCCAATTTGTATATGGTTTTCCTAGGGGGCTTACTCTTTTTCTGCCGTTATACAACGGCGCTATATGCTGGCTAAAGCCAGTACTGCATGAGCTGACACGTAGGATAGGCTCCGACAGCAGAGAGGCTGGCAATATACAGTAAGAGAACCCCGACGGACGTCTACCAACAACGGAGCTGTACAGCCTTAAACCCTAATGTCTTCACAGGTCACACAGTGGACTGGAAAGGGTTAATGCAGGTGGGTTTCGGCCCACACTGCATGCCCCAGTCAGACTGGGGTTCTTTAGAAGTGGACACATGTATTAAAAACTCCGTGTGCACCTACAGCATGGGTGGCTCCCTGGAACCCACCGGCGGTACATAAAAATATCCCATTGCATTGCCCAACACAGCTGAGGTAACGTCAGCTGTAATGCAGGTGGGCTAAAAATTAATTTGATTACACTGTAGGCGAGGGCCCACAAAAATTGCTGTATCAACAGTACTAATGTACATCCCAAAAATTGGCCATGGCCAGCCAAGAGGGCAGGGGAAACCCATTAATCGCTTTGGTTAATGTGGCTTAAGTGGTAACTAGGCCTGGAGGCAGCCCAGTGTAACGAAAAATTGGTTCAAGTTAAAGTTCCAACGCTTTTAAGCGCATTGAAACTTATAAAAATTGTTCAGAAAAATTATTTGAGTGAGCCTTGTGGCCCTAAGAAAAATTGCCCGTTCAGCGTGATTACGTGAGGTTTCAGGAGGAGGAGCAGGAGGAGGAGGAGGAATATTAGACACAGATTGATGAAGCAGAAATGTCCCCGTTTTGGATGGTGAGAGAGAACGTAGCTTCCATCCGCGGGTGCAGCCTACGTATTGCTTACGTATCGCTGCTGTCCGCTGGTGGAGAAGAGAAGTCTGGGGAAATCCAGGCTTTGTTCATCTTGATGAGTGTTAGCCTGTCGGCACTGTCGGTTGACAGGTGGGTACGCTTATCCGTGATGATTCCCCCAGCCGCACTAAACACCCTCTCTGACAAGACGCTAGCCGCAGGACAAGCAAGCACCTCCAGGGCATACAGCGCTAGTTCAGGCCACGTGTCCAGCTTCGACACCCAGTAGTTGTAGGGGGCAGAGGCGTCACCAAGGATGGTCGTGCGATCCGCTACGTACTCCCTCACTATCCTTTTACAGTGCTCCCGCCGACTCAGCCGTGACTGGGGAGCGGTGACACAGTCTTGGTGGGGAGCCATAAAGCTGTCCAGGCCCTTAAAGACTGTTGCACTGCCTGGGATGTACATGCTGCTCGATCTACGCACATCCCCTGCTACCTTGCCCTCGGTACTGCGCCTTCTGCCACTAGCGCTGTCGGCTGGGAATTTTACCATCAGCTTGTCCGCAAGGGTCCTGTGGTATAGCAACACTCTCGAACCCCTTTCCTCTTCGGGAATCAGAGTGGGCAGGTTCTCCTTATACCGTGGATCGAGCAGTGTGTACACCCAGTAATCCGTCGTGGCCAGAATGCGTGCAACGCGAGGGTCACGAGAAAGGCATCCTAACATGAAGTCAGCCATGTGTGCCAGGGTACCTGTACGCAACACATGGCTGTCGTCACTAGGAAGATCACTTTCAGGATCCTCCTCCTCCTCCTCCTCCTCCTCCTCAGGCCATACACGCTGAAAGGATGACAGGCAATCAGCTGGTGTACCGTCAGCAGCGGCCCAAGCTGTCTCTTCCCCCTCCTCCTCATCCTCCTCATGCTGCTCCTCCTCCTGTACGCGCTGAGAAATAGACAGGAGGGTGCCCTGACTATCCAGCGGCATACTGTCTTCCCCCGCCCCCGTTTCCGAGCGCAAAGCAGCTGCCTTTATGGTTTGCAGGGAATTTCTCAAGATGCATAGCAGAGGAATGGTGACGCTAATGATTGTAGCATCGCCGCTCACCACCTGGGTAGACTCCTCAAAATTACCAAGGACATGGCAGATGTCTGCCAACCAGGCCCACTCTTCTGAAAGGAATTGAGGAGGCTGACTCCCACTGCGCCGCCCATGTTGGAGTTGGTATTCGACTATAGCTCTACGTTGTTCATAGAGCCTGGCCAACATGTGGAGCGTAGAGTTCCACCGTGTGGGCACGTCGCACAGCAGTCGGTGCACTGGCAGCTTAAAGTGATGTTGCAGGGTGCGCAGGGTGGCAGCGTCCGTGTGGGACTTGCGAAAATGTGCACAGAGCCGGCGCGCCTTTACGAGCAGGTCTGACAAGCGTGGGTAGCTTTTCAGAAAGCGCTGAACCACCAAATTAAAGACGTGGGCCAGGCATGGCACGTGCGTGAGGCTGCCGAGCTGCAGAGCTGCCACCAGGTTACGGCCGTTGTCACACACGACCATGCCCGGTTGGAGGCTCAGCGGCGCAAGCCAGCGGTCGGTCTGCTGTGTCAGACCCTGCAGCAGTTCGTGGGCCGTGTGCCTCTTATCGCCTAAGCTGAGTAGTTTCAGCACGGCCTGCTGACGCTTGCCCACCGCTGTGCTGCCACACCGCGCGACACCGACTGCTGGCGACATGCTGCTGCTAACACATCTTGATTGCGAGACAGAGGAGGAGGAGGAGGAGGGTGCTTTAGTGGAGGAAGCATACACCTCCGCAGATACCACCACCGAGCTGGGGCCCGCAATTCTGGGGGTGGGTAGGACGTGAGCGGTCCCAGGCTCTGACTCTGTCCCAGCCTCCACTAAATTCACCCAATGTGCCGTCAGGGAGATGTAGTGGCCCTGCCCGCCTGTGCTTGTCCACGTGTCCGTTGTTAAGTGGACCGTGGCAGTAACCGCGTTGGTGAGGGCGCGTACAATGTTGCGGGAGACGTGGTCGTGCAGGGCTGGGACGGCACATCGGGAAAAGTAGTGGCGACTGGGAACTGAGTAGCGCGGGGCCGCCGCCTCCATGATACTTTTGAAGGACTCCGTTTCCACAACCCTATACGGCAGCATCTCAAGGCTGATGAATTTTGCTATGCGGACGGTTAACGTTTGAGCGTGCGGGTGCGTGGCGGCGTACTTGCGCTTGCGCTCCAACAGTTGCGCAAGCGACGGCTGGACGGTGCGCTGAACTACACTGCTGGATGGGGCCGAGGACAGCGGAGGTGAGGGTGTGGGTGCAGGCCAGGAGACGGTAGTGCCTGTGTCCTGAGAGGGGGGTTGCATCTCAGTGGCAGGTTGGGGCACAGGGGGAGAGGCAGGGGTGCAAACCGGAGGCGCTGAACGGCCTTCGTCCCACCTTGCGGGGTGCTTGGCCATCATATGTCTGCGCATGGTGGTGGTGGTGAGGCTGTTGGTGTTGGCTCCCCGGCTGAGCTTTGCGCGACAAAGGTTGCACACCACTGTTCGTCGGTCGTCAGGCGTCTCTGTGAAAAACTGCCAGACCTTAGAGCACCTCGGCCTCTGCAGGGTGGCATGGCGCGAGGGGGCCCTTTGGGAAACAGTTGGTGGATTATTCGGTGTGGCCCTGCCTCTACCCCTGGCCACCGCACTGCCTCTTGCAACCTGCCCTGCTGATGCCCTTGACTCCCCCTCTGAAGACCTGTCCTCCTGAGTAAGCGTTGCACACCAGGTGGGGTCAGTCACCTCATCGTCCTGCTGCTCTTCCTCCGAATCCTCTGTGCGCTGCTCCCTCGGACTTACTGCCCTTACTACTACCTCACTGCAAGACAACTGTCTGATCGTCATCGTCCTCCTCACCCACAGAAAGTTGTTGAGACAGTTGGCGGAAGTCCCCAGCCTCATCCCCCGGACCCCGGGAACTTTCGAATGGTTGGGCATCAGTGACGATAAACTCCTCTGGTGGGAGAGGAACCGCTGCTGCCCAATCTAAGCAGGGGCCCGAGAACAGTTCCTGGGAGTGCTCCCGCTCCTGAGCAGGTGTTATTGTAGTGGAGTGAGGAGGCTGGGAGGAAGGAGGAGCAGCAGACAGAGGATTCGGATTGGCAGCAGTGGACGGCGCAGAACTGTGGGTAGACGATAGGTTACTCGAAGCACTTTCTGCCATCCAGGACAGGACCTGCTCACACTGCTCATTTTCTAATAACCGTCTCCCGCGTGGACCCATTAATTGGGCGATGAATGTGGGGACGCCAGAAACGTGCCTCTCTCCTAATCGCGCAGCAGTCGGCTGCGACACACCTGGATCAGGAGCTTGGCCTGTGCCCACACCCTGACTTGGCCCTCCGCGTCCTCGGCCGCGTCCACGTCCTCTAGGCCTACCCCTACCCCTCAGCATGCTGTATTACCAGTGATTTGATTTCACAGGCAGGAAATAAATTGGCGCAAGACTGCAGGCCAAATATAATTTTTTCCCTTTTTTGAAAACGAAAGGCCCCACTGCCTCTAGTGAATGAATAATCTAAGTTTAATAACTGTGCTGTTTTCCTGCTAATGTGTCACAGAACGTGAGGGTAGCAGAGTTATTAACTGTGGCAGAGCAGGTATTTTTTTTCCCAATTAAGGAAAGCAAATGGCGAAGCCAGGAGTAAAACGTAGCTGGGTGCGTATGATTTTTAAAGGTGTCACACGCAGCCGACACGTGTCCACCGCCCTTAGGACGGACAGAGGCCGGACAAATAGAATTATTTTCCGTTTTTTGGCACCAAAAGGCAGCACTGCGTATATTCTATGAACATGAGAAGTTTAATAACTGTGCTGTGTCCCTGCTAATGTGTCACAGAACGTGAGGGTAGCAGAGTTATTAACTGTGGCAGAGCAGGTATTTTTTTTCCCAATTAAGGAAAGCAAATGGCGAAGCCAGGAGTAAAACGTAGCTGGGTGCGTATGATTTTTAAAGGTGTCACACGCAGCCGACACGTGTCCACCGCCCTTAGGACGGACAGAGGCCGGACAAATAGAATTATTTTCCGTTTTTTGGCACCAAAAGGCAGCACTGCGTCTATTCTATGAACATGAGAAGTTTAATAACTGTGCTGTGTCCCTGCTAATGTGTCACAGAACGTGAGGGTAGCAGAGTTATTAACTGTGGCAGAGCAGGTATTTTTTTTCCCAATTAAGGAAAGCAAATGGCGAAGCCAGGAGTAAAACGTAGCTGGGTGCGTATGATTTTTAAAGGTGTCACACGCAGCCGACACGTGTCCACCGCCCTTAGGACGGACAGAGGCCGGACAAATAGAATTATTTTCCGTTTTTTGGCACCAAAAGGCAGCACTGCGTCTATTCTATGAACATGAGAAGTTTAATAACTGTGCTGTGTGCCTGCTAATGTGTCACAGAACGTGAGGGTAGCAGAGTTATTAACTGTGGCAGAGCAGGTATTTTTTTTCCCAATTAAGGAAAGCAAATGGCGAAGCCAGGAGTAAAACGTAGCTGGGTGCGTATGATTTTTAAAGGTGTCACACGCAGCCGACACGTGTCCACCGCCCTTAGGACGGACAGAGGCAGGACAAATAGAATTATTTTCACTTGTTTTACAAGCAAAAGGCAGCACTGCATATATTCAATGAATAATAACTGTGTTGTGGCCCTGCCTATACAATTCTTTCCCTGCAGTATCAATGGAGGGTGCAATGCTCTGCAGAAGCGATTTTGAGAAGCAAAAAAAAATGCAGCACAGCTAACAGCAGCCTGGACAGTACTGCACACGGATAAATATGGCCCTAGAAAGGACCGTTGAGGTTCTTGAAGGCTACACTCACTCCTAACACTCTCCCTGCCTATGCAGCACTTCTGTCCCTAATGCCAGGTGCAACGGTCTGCAGAGGCGATTTTGAGAAAAAAAAAATTGCCACTGCTAACAGCAGCCAACACACAGCTATCAGTGGCCCTAATAAGGACCTTTGGGGGGTCTTGAAGCCTACACTAACTACCAATTCTTTCCCTACAGCAGCTCCGGTACAAACAGCACTGTCCCTCATCTAACTCACACGGCATCTGAGGCGAACCGCGGGAGGGGCCGACTTTTATGTTCGGGTGACACCTGATCTTCCCAGCCACTCACAGCAGGGGGGTGGTATAGGGCTTGAACGTCACAGGGGGAAGTTGTAATGCCTTCCCTGTCTTTCAATTGGCCAGAAAAGCGCGCTAACGTCTCAGGGAAGGAAGTGAAAATAACCAGAACACCGCATGGTGTTCGTTACGAATAACGAACATCCCGAACACCCTAATATTCGCACGAATATCAAGCTCGGAAGAACACGTTCGCTCATCTCTAGTTAGTAGCTATCCTTCTCTTTTCTGCACTGGAACATCTGGGTTCCAAAGAGGACCACCACTAATGGGTATATGCCTGATTCTATCCCCTGGGACTATAAGACAGTTCCGTTTTTCTTTTGCAGGACTTGATTGTCAATTTTGGGTTATATTTGTGAAGTGGTGTATACAGGTTTTTTAATGCTGTTCTTTTTAATGCATATCTAATAAATGTTATGTTTTAACTGTACCTAGAATTGCTTATCCGAACTCACTGTGAATTCTAAGTCGCTAGCAGACCACTTGGTAAATCCCTGATTCTCTGTTTGCATAGTTTAATTGGGAGCTCATAAAGAAGTAGAGACTGAAAATATGACCCCTGACTTTGTGAAAGTACAGGTGACTTGTATCATGTAGCTTTGGGCTTGAAGGAAAAGTTGTGGGCACAGAAAAGTAAATTTTCAGCTTGTTTGGTTAAGTTTGTGGATCAAGAAGATGTTTCACAAGGGAGGCTCTTCGTAAAGACCCCATCTGCTTTAGAATTGAGGCGTATGAATAAAGGAGAGATATTGGGAGCATGTGCCCGAGAGGCGATGCCCAAGCACAGACCATGTACACCACAAGGTCATAAGTAAAAGGTTTGACCTTACCTGTACACGGAGTTCAGAATAAGATTGATGGAGTAGATTTGTTAAACAGTTGGGAAGATAGAAGGACTCTTAAGGAAATGAGAAAATCTGTGGAGGATGGGGTTGTCCAGTCTTGGAGTATTTGTGCATTAGCAGAGAGGTTATAGCATTTTATGTCGGGTAAATAAAGGCCAACATGTCATTTATGTTGCCATTATATGATAAATTATATGCAGCCTCTTGCCTCTCCAGATAGAGGTGTGACAAAATCTAATAGATTGCTCCATGTGAGGTCTCAAGTGTTTGGGTAGAGGATGGAATAGATAGAGCAGTTTTAGAAACATTTCTAAGAGGTTAGAAAAAGACAAGATGTAAAAGGGACAGCGCTTTGAGATATAAAACAATGTAAGTAATTGTTTACAAAAAATATATAGCTTGGGACTCGTCTGGTGTACGCAGCTGGAACCAAGGGGGGCCCAGCCGGTACACCTCTAGTCCCTGTATGCCAAATGAAGGAAGCACTTGGAAAACCTCAAGTATGCACAAAATGGGGAGAGTAGATTTACATCAGAAAATGATTTAATAGCAACAGGCAAGATACAGTAGACAGACATCCCCCTTTTCTTTGCTTCATGTTGGCATCCCAGAGCCCCCATCAAGTCCAAGCCCTGGAGTACCTCTGGCTGTGAGAGGAGGAGCGGCCCCAAATGTCTGTAGCCCCACTGAGATTGGATGTGTTAGGCAGACATCAGCGGTTGTGGAGTCTGGAGGTCTGTCGGACCCTGGAGGAGCTGTGCAGTTACCAGGCCGGTCTTTGCGGGGCCTGGTCTGCCAGGAAGAGTAGCAGCAGGGTTGCTCTGCTGGGAGGGAGAAGCTGCCATCAGATCACTGGCGGGTGAGGAGGAGGCCTCGGGCTCCGCCGGCATCATGTTGGAAAGGAGCCGCCGGGTAGGTGTTGCAGCCAGACTGTACATGAAACGACTTAGCGGAGCATCTGCTGAATCCATCGCATCGTTTTCTTCTTGTTTCCTTTTGCCATTGTTATGGGACCGGGTCTGTGGAGTGTTCAGGCTGAAGAAGGGCTATGTGGGTCCAAACCTGTGTGGTTGCTTCCTCATGTGTCCATGCCAAAACCATGTTCCCTCCTCTACATTTTTGTTAGATTTAGGAAATTTGACTAGATGAGCTTCCTAAAAGCCGTCAACAGAAATGCTATTCAGAAAGATATCATTAAACCGTGGGGTTAGTAAAGGGTTCATCACTGGTTGGAAGAATTTCTAATATTCCTTGGAAAGTCCTTCAGGGCCAGGGACTGTATTGCCGTACAGGGAAGATGTAGGTCTGGAGACGTCCTGTTGAGTAAGGGGGCAAAGCTTCTTGTTGATCAGTGGAGAATGAAGGAAGATGAACTGAAGAGAAGAGATTCCAGGTGACCTGGGAGTTACATGGGCATTCTGCATACAAATCTGTATAGAATCTCATGAAAGCAACTTGCATGTACTAGAGGCAGATTGTCCATTGGTTCGGTGTCGTACCCAGAGGATGCTGCGGCTGGAATGAATGGTTTTAGCCTGGTGAGTCAATGGACGTCCTCATGTGGGGAAAGGGTGGTGTTAAATATTAGACACTTTGTCACTAAAATTGGTAGAAGCTAGAAAAGCAGCCCGCCGTTAAGTGCATCCATATGATCTATATGTACATACAGTATACATAGAGAAAAGGCCTTCTGGATTAGGAAATACCTTTTTATGGTGTATTGCTCGGAACGGTGCAGAAGTATGTCAACATCCCTAGATTTGGAGGAGTGTGCTGCAACCTCACAGTGACCTATCCAGGGGGCAAGGATTGTCCGCCTGGCAGTGCATCTCTTGAAGAAATGTGATTGTGGGCGGAAAGTGATTAAAGTGGGCCAGGACGCTTCTATGTTTAATAGGATTGTTGTGTCCCACTGCATTCCATGAGATAAGAGAGTTAAGTGGTGTGTGTAGTAGATGCAAGGAGGTATGAGATACTCATCTTATTCCTGTGCAAGAGACTCACTTGACTGGTCGAAGATAGGTGAGGAGTCTGGCTATCCTGTCCCAGCGAGCAAGGAGATCTGGAGGTTGAAAGCAGGGTGAGGGTCTGTACCTCACAGGGGAGAGGGAGGAGATGTAACCCTAAAACAGGAAAACATGCAATGTACAACATTTGCATCAAGTAACATGGGTAAGAACTGAAAGAAGAATAATGGAGTCTAGCCTGTCATGGCAGACTAAGAAAAAGAAAAGATTGAGCAACAGGAAGACTATGAAGAATCAGGAGAATCCAACTTTTAGAGAAGACCATTCTGGAAAAAGTGTCCTTCAGCTGTTTCTGGATCGGAATAGATAGACTGGTCATTCTGCGTGACCTTGAGCTCTCTTGGGTATGGGAGCTGATATTTGATGTTGTGGTCAATTAGGTATTCCCATACAGGTGTGAGTAGTTTGCATTGTTCTGTTACAGTAGCTCAGAAATCTTGAATGATAGTTACCCTGTTAGTCAATATCCGACCTTTTAGCAACCTTGCCATATGAAGCAGAAATGAAAGCCAAACAAGAATATCCGGGTACATACAGCCGTTCTTAGTTATTGCCCCTTATTCTTCAATAGGATTCTGATTGGTTGGCAGGAATGCCATCAGCATGAGGCTAAGGGCTACAGCTTCTCCTTGCGGAGAGCACCACAAGGGTGTAAGGAGTCTTTTATAGACTATGCAGTGCTCCTTGGGAAGAAGCTATGCAAATGAGTGATGGAATAATCTTCTATAGCGCCAATTATTAACATGGTAACTATGCTGTGAGGCAGTACCCAACCTTTTGAATTGTTACCGGTCGTATATTAATCCCTATGACAACACTCTTACAACACTTACATTGCTATGAACCATTCTTATAGGATCCTGTTTGACTTACTAGTTCCTTCTGTGGCATTACACATTGAACAGGAGTAGGTCAAAAAGTTTTTATTTTTCATGTAAGAGGGGGCTATTTTATTCTTCAACGTGGGAACTTTTCAAAAGGCAAAATGGAGATTGGTGGTCAATATTGGCTATTTTCCAGTAATATGCGCCAAGTACTGCCTAACCACTTCTTTGATTTTGTTATGGATGATATTAAATTAGGTTGGAAATTTAGGAGAGCTGTCCGTTACATAGCAATTTATTTTATCATTATAGTTCAAGATTTCAAACATTCTTCCTGCATTAGGCACATAGTTTTATCAATAGAGTTGATCACAATTCCCTAAGGGTATACCTTAGAAATATAACCGACTCCCACCATGTCCAATTGCTCTCTTAATGAATGCTTCAATGAGCAATCTCCACGTTTGCACTTCATTTTCCAAAAGCGATAGTGACAAGTCTTATAACTGAAGTAACAAATGCTTACTAATTCTTTACAATGTGTTTTGCTTTGAATGGTCCCATCTATAATGATGTAGGACCTAAAAACAATTTGTGCAGCATCAATACAGCAACTAAAACTAAACATTACTATTCAATATATCAATATAGGCCTCTAGCTTAGATTCTCAAATAAACAGATCTTGTAAAAAACCAAACCCTGGATAGCCCGTGGGACAGAGGACAACCGCCCCGACTACACGGGACATTGGGAACGCGAACTGGTGATTGAATGTACCAGTCTAGACTAGAAGAGGGCCTTTAGCCTGTGTCACAAGAGCACCAAGTTTGGCAGAATCCAGGAACAAAATGTCAAAATCCTATCGCGCTGGTATAGGACTCCAGTGTGCTGGAGATGTCTGGCTAGTCCTGGGACAATGCTCCACATATGGTGGGATTGCCCCCCAGTTAGGGAGTTGTGGAGAAATATAGAGCTCCTCTATAACAACATGACTAGATCGTCGGTGTCCGTGACAGCAAAGATGGCCCTTTTACTTATGCTACCAGGGTCCATGGTAAAGATCAAGCCAGAACTGCTAAGATTGGTGGTCTTGGCGGTCAGGGTGTCTGTTCCTGGTTTGTGGCGCTCCACGTCTCCCCCCCCCCCCCCCCCCCCCCCCCCACAAGGATCTGGTGGACAGAAAAACTCAACACGCTCATAAGATACGAAGTAGAGGGGCCACTGGAGGAGAGCGAGAGGGCCAGGTCTCATGAACTTTGGAGACCATGGATAGCTATGAGAGCTTAGGCTGCCTTCAAGAAATGGTTGAATACGGGCCATCTAGACCCGTAGGGGTCCGTGGAATCAAACGAGCAAGGTTCCCTCCCCTTAGTTAAGTTTGTTTCTTTTTGTTCCCTTAAAGGGGTTGTCCCGCGCCGAAACGGTTTTTTTTTTTTTTTTTTTAACCCCCCCCCCCCGTTCGGCGCGAGACAACCCCGATGCAGGGGTTAAAAAAACAACCCGCACAGCGCTTACCTGAATCCCGGCGGTCCGGCGTCTTCATACTTACCTGCTGAAGATGGCCGCCGGGATCCTCTGTCTCCGTGGACCGCAGGGCTTCTGTGCGGTCCATTGCCGATTCCAGCCTCCTGATTGGCTGGAATCGGCACGTGACGGGGCGGAGCTACACGGAGCCGGCATTCTACACGAGCGGCCCCATAGAAGACTGCAGAAGACCCGGACTGCGCAAGCGCGGCTAATTTGGCCATCGGAGGGCGAAAATTAGTCGGCTCCATGGGAACGAGGACGACAGCAACGGAGCAGGTAAGTATAAAACTTTTTATAACTTCTGTATGGCTCATAATTAATGCACAATGTACATTACAAAGTGCATTATTATGGCCATACAGAAGTGTATAGACCCACTTGCTGCCGCGGGACAACCCCTTTAACCCTTTCCAATCCAATAATTTTTTCTCATTCATTCTCCCCAGCTCCAAATAAATTGGAGCTGGTGAGAATGGATGAGAAAAAAATACATTTCACTGCACCCTCCTGAACTGACAGAGTTCAGGAGAGTGCAGGTGCTCACTGCACCGTGGGAGGGCCTGCTTACCTGTCCGGCGTCTTCCGCATTCTCCCTCTGCCTCCCGTCTCGGCGATCATGTGACCGCTGGGGTCAGGTGGCACCCAGCGGTCACATGATCGCCGGGCCGGGAGGCAAAAGGGAGAATGCAAAAGATGCCGGACAGGTGAGCAGGCCCCCCCACGGTGCAGGCTCCCGGCTCGGTGTTCATGTGACCACTGGGGGTCAGGTGACACCGGCGGTCACATGATCGCTGGCGAAATCTCCTGCATTATATAGCGCTAATTGAGTGCTATGTAATGTGTAAAGGAGAAGGCAGAAAGGGTTAAAAACCCTTTCTGCCTTCTCCTCGGGGGTCCCCGATGAGGACCAGTGCAGAAGTGTATCTGCACCCGATGTGTCTGACGATCGGGTGCAGATGCACTCCTGCACTGTAGTATCGGAGCTGTGGAGGGAAATTATGATGTCGGGGCAGGCCCGACATTGGATTGGAAAGGGTTAAGGCTGGGTTCACACGGGGCGGATTCCCGTCGGAAATCTCGCGGTTTGGCCGCGGAAAAACCCGGCTCGCTCTTCCGCTGCGGCCGGCGCTCTCATAGAGGAGAGCGCGGCCGCAGCGGGAAGAAAAAATAAATAGACATGCTGCATATTTGAAAGCCGTGGCCGCCGCACCCGCGGTTCCTGCCTGACTTACCGCAGCGGATTGGCCGTCCCGTGTGGACGAGTTTTTTGAGAAATCTCAACTACATGGCTGGCTAATCCCGAGATTAGCGGCCGCAAGCGGATTTGCCGCGGCGAAATTCCGCACGGAATTTCCATGGCAAATCCACCCTGTGTGAACCCAGCCTAATGGAAATGTAACATTTTCTGCCACAGCCATACTTGCATTTATAGAGATGTGATGTTGCCACGTGTCAACTGAAAAATATGGGCAGATCAATGTTGGGAAATGTTACACTGTATTCTTTGGAAAAAAAATGTTCAATAAAAGCTGATTGAAACTAAAAACCAAACTTTGGTGCAATAAAATGCCAATCTTATTTTCAAAGTCCCCCATACAAGAATTGGCATAGCGAGGGGCAGATTTTGTCCCCATTTCTGTACCTCGCAGAAAAAAGAACAGATCATAAAAAAAATAATTATAGCTTAGAATAAAACAAATAGATTTTGAAAATAACTCTCTCTGCACCATAGATATTAACGGCCTTCCAAGCAGATGTTCCATTAGCACGGCTAGTCCTAAACCATATTTAACCCTTTGCAGTCCAATTTTGGATTCAGGGTTTCCTAGGGGGCTTTCTCTTCCTGCCATTATACAATACCGCCATCTGCTGGCTAGAGCCAGTACTGCGGTAGGGAACATGCTGGAGAGGCCCACCGACAACAGAGCGGTCAGTAATCTACAGTAGAACACCCTGCCGGGCGTCTTCCGACATTGGAGCTGTACTGCCTTCAATCAGAATGTCTTTAAACGTCAGACAGTGGATTGGAAAGGGTTAATATTGCAATATAGGGATGCCACATCAAATGTAACCCACGTGAGCGCTCTAATCAAGGGCTTCTTTGGAGGATCAGGATGGTGGCTGAACAACCAGCCTGGGGGTAAATTGAGCCCTGGGGTGGGGGGCACAGTTTAGGGGCACCAATGTGCTCAGTGTTCCAGGCAGTGGATTGATGTTGTATATACTTAGGGGCCAAGTGGAGCAGATGGATATGGCTTATAGTCACTTGGATAGCGTAGGGAAGACTGCAGGGCCGTGGGAATTGTGGAACTTGGGGATGGACAAGATGGCCACTGCAGATGACAAACGGCCGTGTTGCAGGAGTGCCAGTTTGAGTGTTCTCATCGAGACTGTGTAATGTCAAAATGGCAATATCTTCCTAGACCACAAGGGGTCTCAGCAAGGAGACCTTTTGTCATCATCTGCTTATTGTCAAAGGACCCTTGTAACAAGTAGGTATTGTGCAAGGTAAAGAACCCTTTGAAGGTATCTCATGTGAAAACCTCAGAGAATATAGAAACTGCATGTTCAGTGGTGTTGTGTTTGAACCCAGGTCCACAGTCCTAACCACTGAGCCAGCCTTCTACCCCATATCTACGTGAATATTTACGTCCTGCCTTGGCAGTTGTGTGTGCAAGCAAAGAGATGGGGTCCCAAAGCAAAAACTTAAATTGTCCCCCCAATGTGCCAAACCTCAGAATTTCCCTGTGTGATCTGAGATTACCGTGACCATTGCCACCAAAAGTCGCCATAGAGCCCTTTCAGCTAGAAAGTGACTACTCAATGAAAACTGCGCTCGTTTCCTTCCCATTCCATAGGGTCGACCTACATCTACAACCATCAGCTCTCAAACATTTATGACATGGAAGAGGTACAAAGAAGAATCGGCTTCTGCCCACAGTTTGACATCAAATTCGACCAGCTGACGGTCAGAGAAAACCTGGAACTGTTCTCCAAGATAAAGGGAATCGCAGCCAGAGACAAGGTGTTTCAGGTAGATGCCATACCTGTAATGTATCTAATGTAGGGGCGTCTCGGACAATATGACTCAGGTTATTAGGGCCCAATGATGAGGTGAAGAAGACTTCAAACTTTAAAGTTTTACTTTAATTTTTGCAAAAAATAAAAATAATGGTAAAAAAAAACTTCTATATTTAACGTAAAAAAATAAACATTCTGTAGCAGGGTGTCCATAAAAGGCTGTTCTGTTACAATAATAGATCATTTATACCGCAAGTAAACACCATCAGAAAAAAACTACACCATTTCAAAATTGCGCTTTTTTTTTTGGTTACCCTGTCTCCAAGAAAAAATGTTTTTTAAAAGTGATCAAAAACCCAAAATGGTGACAGTAGAAACTACAGGTTTTTCCTCAAAAGACCAGCTTTCACACAACCCCATTGACAGAACAATAAAAAAAACTTATGGTGGTCAGAAGATGGCGACAGGAAGTCATTTAAAAAATATGTTTTTTAAAACGTATTACAGAAAAAATATATATATAAATTTGGTTTTGCCGTAATCATACTGACCCACAGAATTAAGTTAATTTGTCATTTTTGCCACATGGTGTACATCGCACAATCAAGACACCCAAAAAATGGAAAAATTGAGGGTCATCAATAGTTGATTGGCTGGGGTCTGCCACATGGGTCACAGACAACACACAAGGCTACAGAATGGAAACTGCTGCTCCGACCCTTGTGTAGTGGCTGGCACTTGTAATTGCAGGCGCAGCACTCATTAAATCAGTAAGAGATACACATACAGTTACAAGCGCAGGCCACTGAACATGGGTTGGAGCAGTAGCTTTCGTTCTGTACCCTGTGCGTTGTGGAGCTGACAACGGGTGCCTGATCAGCTGAGCAGCCTGGGGGTGAACAGTGGTTCCCAGCTGATCAACTATTGATTACCTATATTGAGGTTAGGTCCTCAGTAGTGTTTCCCGGGACAACCACTTTAAGGGGTTAAGGATCCGAACCTTACAACTACTGCAAATGTCTATAAGGCATAGTTCTTATGGAGGATTTCTTATCTTTGGATTTACTTTTTATTTTTAGGTGGCAAAGGTCATCTCTGACCTTGACATGAAATACATTCAAAATGTACAAGCCAGCAAACTCAGTGGTGGGCAAAGACGTAAGCTAACCCTTGCAATCGCTCTATTGGGAAATCCAGAGGTAACTGGTTTTCTGTACTGTAAGATAATGGCTGGTGTCTGCCTGTGCTGCTACCTAGAAACAGTACTATTGTATCTTGTCACCACCTGAAGTAGGGGTGGAGACAAGATTTAGGCTGCTTGACAGGCCGGTGACGCCCCCAGGAGCTGATTGGCTGATGCAGTTGCTCACTGTCCCTGAACCTGCCCTCGTATTTGGGTGTTTCTGTGCCGGCCCTGCTATTTTATCGGCGATGTGCTGCGGTCCTCTGTTTCCCTGGCGTGGAAGTGAGTGATTGCCTCCTATCTACAGACCTTGAGGCAGGAGATGCCCCTCTGTTCTGCTTGCAGTAACAGTGCGGCAACTACCCCTGCCCTCAGCGCTGTCACCTCTCTCTGTGCTGCCGTACTCACTGTCAGTGTAGCCGATGCAGCTGTACTCCCTGCTTCACTGTCGGGGGCAGCTGTACCATGGACGGACAGACCGCGGACGGCTTGAGGATGACAGCAGTGAGCAGAGGTGTGAGCGCGGCAACGGAGCGGGGAGGAGTGTGACAGGGCTGCCAGCCTTAAGCGCCGGAATGCATGCGGCCGCTGACGGCTACTCTGCTCCCTTGCCTCCTCCTCCTTCAGCAGCTGGCACCGGCACCACTGCTCAGAGGCAGGCAGATGGGGAGTGGAGTAGCCCTCAGTAGCACAGGGGGAAACAGTGTGCATGCCAACGCCCGGGTCATCTCAGCGCTACAGCATTGGGGGAGGACAGTGTTGGCAGCGGCAGCAAGGTGTATCTTCCCCTTCCGAACAAGTATCCTCCCGGCCTGCTGGACCACAATACAGCCAATCGGGAGCTAGGGGCGTGATGGGCATTCCTCTATGTGAGGGCTGTCAAACCCCTAGCTTCCGGTGGTGACAAGATACAATAATACCCCTAGAAACAGACCATATTTGCATTTGTGTATTTCTATTGCTAATTTGTTTATCTTTAATCCTAACAGCAGCCCAATATGGGGTTATTTCTGTGCCCGTGTAATATGAGAAAAAATTGAATTCTTAATGAATCAAATTAAACACTAATTCACTCGAACTCCCTAAGTCTATAACAAAGACAACTAGCCCCTTCCACCTTGTGTTTATTATAAAGTAGTAGTATATAACTAGGGCGGAAAGCTTGTGCTGCTGTTGGTGCCAAGGAAAAAGAGATCAAAATCTGTGCTTCATTTATGTCTTAAGCAGAAGCACAATATGGCGATTTAGTAAGAAGTAATCTCATAGCCAGAGGCTAGAACAAAATTAGGGGGAATCACATCTCTGGAATATGTAAACCAGACTAATACTGGTGATGAATTGTTAATATGTGCATTTTAACACTTGCTAATATGTGCATTTAGATTGCGAGCCCCATTGGGGACAGGACCTGGTGTAACTGATAACTGTGCGGGCTCCTGGTGTAACTGATAACTGTGCGGTGCTGCAGGATATGTATGCGCTATATGAATGAATAGCTGTCAGGAAATGATGATGCTTTCTGCTGGTCAGAGGAGACCTGTCCACAAGGAATATGGTATCTGGAAGACGTTATTACAGCTTGTGGATAGGTTTCTTGCATCCACTCCAGCACAGCTTAGCGATTCCCTTCTGGGCCCTTTATTCAGTCCTCTTCCTCAATGGGACCCCTTACCAGGCTGTTTTATGTCTGACCAGGTTCTCCTACTAGATGAGCCCACGGCTGGCCTTGACCCATTATCTAGATACCATGTGTGGACCATACTGCAGAAGGGTAAATCTGATCGGGTCACTCTCTTCAGCACTCAGTTCATGGATGAGGCTGACATCCTTGCAGGTAGGAGATTATGGGTCAACATTTTCCTTACATTCTCCAAATTCATATAATCGGTGCATGTAAAATAAACAAAATGTGCCATTCTACTCATTCCAGGTAATCCTTCAGCAATGTGTGGCTGCTCTGACCAGGCATGGTGTTTCTTTTTCGGTAGAAAGTGTTTAATGCACTTACTTTTTGCTTGCAGTATTAGGTCACACCTCTAATCTGTGGGGCCTGAGACAAATGTCCCCTAAAATTGCCTGCCAGCTGCTTAATAGATATGATGCTAGTGCTGGCACAGTTTTTCGACTCATGACAGGTATCACGAATGTCAACCTAACAGCAACCTACCCGATAGCAAACCCGCATCAAAAATACACCCGAAAAACCACCTTAGCTACAATTTCATGCTGCTTTCAATGCGGTTCCATTGTTTATCATAATTGCATCAAAAGACATTACAAAATACTGTAAAATTCCATGCGGTTTTCCGGTTGTGGTCTCAATGTGGTTTGTAACCACAATTCAAACACCCCTTTTAAATGCTTTGTCTATCAGTTCATCCTCATGTCATTGTCACAGATTGCCTGTGTGCTAGGGGATGGAGACAGGATTCAGCAGACTGAGTGCCCATTTACACGCAAAGATAATCTTTCAAATGATTGAAAGTTTTAGCAAACTTTTTGTATAAGTTTTAATGGACACTAATATCCATTAATACTTTATCATCTTCATTTGCATGTAAAAAAGCCTCCAGGAGCTGTTTGCAGAGCCCAGTGTGTGATCACACTAATCACATGCCCAGCTGTGCTACATTGTTCTCGTCGGAGCTCCTGGCAAAATACAATGTAATCCCTCGACTCCTGTGGAGAACACAGCATGCGGTCTATTAAGAGATGCTTTATCTGCCTGCGGCTGAACGGTGGGTTTTAAGTTCACCTTAAAATCCTCATTCAGACAAAAAGTGCATGATGGCAGCGTTTACAAGTAACGATATCGCTCATTTTCAGTCATTTGAATGAATTTTCAGCAGTAATCGTTACGTGTAAATGGGCCTTCAGAAGAAAGATGGAGAGACGTTTAGGCAGTATCTGCAGGTGGGCTGAGCTGGGATCACTCAAGGGTTATACAAAGTGAAAGCATAGCTGCTGATAGAGGAGCCGCATTATCACTGCTCTGATCTTGGCAGAAGCGGGAGACCATTCAGACTATAAGGTGCAGGGAAACTTTACCAAGATGTATTCTTGCTAAAAAAAAAATGCATCTTATGGTCAGACAATATGGTAAAGGACAAATTGCTGGAATCAGTGTGTCTGTCACTACTTTATTGCCTTTAATGTACCTGACAGGTTTGCTATATTCTTCTGCACTCTGCCCTACTGGTGCAAGGTGATCCGCAATGTGTGTTCAGAGTTGGGAGCCACAGCGATGCTTTTTTGCAGAGATGCAGCTGAATGCAATTATTATTAATCCTGTCTGTAGCAAATGTGGAAATTCTGTCTTCTAGAACGTTCACGTTTCTCTCTCCTTCTGACTCCAGATCGCAAGGCTGTCCTCAGCAACGGGTACTTAAAATGTGTTGGATCCTCCTTGTTCCTGAAAAGAAAGTGGGGAATTGGCTATCACCTAAGGCATGTATCCGAAGCTTTACATCCAGTGAGGGTTTATTACAATGTTGCGGCCATGTCCTAACTTTTGCTGGGATTTTTCCAAAATAGTAACAGAACTGCAGCACTGAGTTACCGTTTTGGGAAAACATTTTTAAAAAATTGCATGAAAATGCCACGGATGTTCTGTGGTTTCACAAACTCTTAAGTTATAGCGCAAATCCATGGCAGGTTTGATCTACCGTAAATTTCAGGCCGGCACAGGAGGCACCAAAATTTACCCCTTAACGACCAGCCCATAGTGTTTTTACGTCCTCCCGAAGTGGGCTTTATTCTCTGAGGACGTAAAAACATGTGTCCTGCAGAGAATAAAGCCCCTCGGGCTCTGGACGTGACAGCTCCATGCTGTCAGTGTCCGCAGGTATCTGACAGCATGGAGCTGTCATCCCGGACTGTTCGGACACCCCCCCCCCCCCCCCGGCATTGCGATTGGCGCTATCCAATCGATAGCGCCGATCGCAAAAAAGTAAATAAAACTGCAATAAAAGTTAAAGATTCAGCTGCTCTGATGGATCGGATTCATCGGAGCAGCTGAAATTACTCACCGAGGTCCGCGGCACGGCTCCCCGCTGTCCCAATGCTTCGGGCCCCGTAGCCGTCCTTCTGCGCATGTGCGCCAGGCGGCATTACGTCAGCCGCATGCGCAGAAGGCCCGGCAGCGTGGGAAATTTAAAATTTCCTGGCTCCCGGCTCCTGTAGGTAGCCGGGAGGCAGGAGATGTCAGCGGGGACCGCGGTGAGCGGTCCCCGGTACCGCGATCGTCGTTATCCAATGGATAACGGCAATCGCGGAAAAGTGAAAAAAAGTGTAAAAAAGAAAAGTTTCACCTCCCCTCATGGATCCGATCCATGAGGGGAGGTGAAAATACTCACCTCAGGTCCGCCGATGTCCTCCGACCGGTGTCGGGACCCCCCGCTGGCTTCTGCGATGTGCCGATGTGGCGCGCATGCACAGAAGCCGGCGAGCCCGGCAAATTCAAAATCTCCCTGCACCCGGCTGTCACAGATAACCGAGTGTAGGGAGATATGACTGGGGACCGCTGTATGCGGTTTCCAGTCATATAATCACCGTTATCCATCAGATAACGGTGATCATATAAAGTTAAAAAGTAAAAAAAAAAGTTAAAAAAAGTTTGAAAAGTTTAAGTTTCATCTCCCCTTGCGGATCGTATCCGTAAGGGGGGATGAAATTACGTACCCAAGGTCCCGGATTTGTTCCCTGGTGGGATGTTGTTCCGTGGACCTTACCCCAGCTTCGGCGCATGCGCCCGTCAGCATGATGGCGGACGCATGCGCAAAAGTGAAATATTGCCCAAGAAATGTAAAATCTCCCTGCTGCTGGCTACCAAAGGTAGCCAAGAGCCTGGAGATGTCACGGGGAGCCGCGGTATGCGGTTACTGGTCACGTGATCGCCGTTATCCAATGCATAATGGCGATCACGTAAAAGTTCTTTAAAAAGTGGCAGTTTCATTTCCCCTCACCGATGCGATCGGTGAGAGGAGATGAAACATCTTCTCGGAGGCTTCTGCATTTGAATCCAGATGCGATTATCCTCCATGGATCCTGCCAGCTACTGGGTATGTGCCCGCCGGCAAAATGCCGGACACATTCGCAGGAGGCGGGGAGCCCAGGAAATTTTAAATCGCCTTGCTCCCAGCGACCAACGGTCGCTGAGTGCTTGGAGCAGTGACCGGTGGCCTCGCTGAGCGGTCCCCGGTCACGTGATAAAGTAGCGAACTAACATTAGGCCGGTCACGCATGACCGGAGAGGAATTACAGGTTCTGCATGCGCTTGATCAGCGGTAATCCACGGATCAATCACATGCATTGGATTACACAATTCCCCCCAATTAGCGGGTCGGAATTATGTAATCCACTCGCAGAAACAGAACACGGCATGCTATATTTTACCGCGAATATCCGCGACCTAGAGCCCATTGTGCTCTATGACCGCGGATATACTCGCAGCCCATGTGCAAACACATTGTGAACGGGCTGCGGGTACCGGGTCATCTCTAAGCGACGGCGCGGTAAATATAAACAAAAAACCGCCTCTGTGAGTTGGCTGTTATGCGCAGTACATTACGCGGCCGTACGCAGGGTCACAGCCGGGCTCACAGCTGAAATCCGCTGCAGGCCTCCGCAAGCAGATTCCGCCTACGGCTACGTGAGCCCGGCGCTATTCAGACCGCTACCTGTAATACGTAATTTACAAGAAGCCCCGGGAACGTTCGCCTTCCTGCAGTACCAGGAGCAGCTTGTTGAGCGCCTTTTTTTCTGTATAAGTGGGCAATGGGGCCTGGAATTTATTCAGTTCTGCCCTGAAATCCAGCGGGCATTCCCTCCATTATGGGCCTAGCCATGTGTCCTGTAAGTAGATTAGGGCCACATTTTCGGGTGACCGTCTTCATTCCTATGTACACTGGACAAAAAAAACTGTTTTTAAATTGACAAAATTGCCAAACAAATGAAAATCGTAATTTTTTCCTTTTGCTTTGCTTAGATTCATTCAAATACTTTGGGGTCAAAATACGCAGTACACGCCTAGATGAATTTGTTAAGGGGGCTAGTTTTCAAAATGGGGTCATTTGTGGGGGTTCTCTATCGTTTTGGCCGCTCAATGGCTCTACAAGTGGGCAATGGGGACTGGAATTTATTTCGTTGTACCCTGAAATCCAATGGGTGCTCCTTCCATTATAGGCCTAGCTATGTTTCCTTTAAGTAGATTAGGGCCACAATGGGTATGTTTCTGAACACGGGACAAACGGGGGTATCCATTTGGGGGTGAACGTCTTCATTCGTAAATTGACACAATTGCCAAAAAAATGAAAATCATAATTTTTTCCTTCTGCTTGGCTTAGATTCATTCAAAAACTGTGAAGTCAAAAAATTCATCATACCCCTAGATAAATTCGTTAGGGGGTCTACTTTTCAATATGGGGTCACTTGTGGGGGTTCTCCATCGTTTTGGTCACTCAATGGCTCTACAAGTGTGCAATGGGGACTAAATCTCCTTCAAGCAAAATTTCTGTTCCGAAAGCCACCGGTTGCTCCTTTCATTTTGGGCCCCATTGTGCATATAGACGTAATACTAGGGCCACAATGGGTATGTTTCTGAGCACAGGACAAACAGGGGTATCCATTTTGGGGTGCAAGTCTTCATTCATATATGTGCGGTGCAAAAAAACCTGCTTTTGAAATGACAGAATTACCAAAAAAATTAAAATCGTATTTTTTTTCCTTCGGCTTGGCTTAGATTCATTCAAAAACTGTGAAGTCAAAAAAGTAATCGTATCCCTAGATAAATTCGTTAAGGGGTCTACTTTTCAAAATGAGGTCACTTGTGGGCGTTCTCCATCGTTTTAGTCACTCAATGGCTCTACAAGTGTGCAATGGGGACTAAATCTCCTTCAAGCAAAATTTCTGTTCCGAAAGCCACAGGTTGCTCCTTTCATTTTGGGTCCCATTGTGCGTCCAGACGTAAGATTAGGGCCACAATGGGTATGTTTCTGAGCACGGGACAAACGGGTGTATCCATTCTGGGGTGCAAATCCTAATTTTCATGTGTATTATAGAAAATAGTCCTGTCTTTAAAATGACATACCGTATATACCGGCGTATAAGACGACTTTTGAACCCCGAAAAATCTGCTCTGAAGTCGGGGGTCGTCTTATACGCCGGTAATACAAAAAAAAAAAGTGTAAAAAAAAAAAATCATTACTCACCTCCCCCGGCGTTCTGTCGCGCTCCGGCAGGATGCCGCTCGCTCCTCGTCCCCGTCGCAGCATTGCTTTATGAATGCGGGGCTTGAAATCCCCGCCTCCAGAAAGCTAATACACACGCCGTCAGCCAGTTACAGCCATTCAATGACAGCATTGAATGGCTGTGATTGGCTGAAGGCGCACATGTGTTAGCAATCACACCCATTCAATGATGTCATTGAATAGTGTGATTGGCTGAAGCCACGTGTGTTTTAGCCAATCACAGCCATTCAATGATGTCATTGAATGGCTGTAACTGGCTGACGGCGTGTGTATTAGCTTTCTGGAGGCGGGGATTTCAAGCCCCGCATTCAGAAAGCAATGCTGCGCCGGGGACTAGGAGCGAGCGACATCCTGCCAGAGCGCGACAGAACGCCGGGGGAGGTGAGTAATGATTTTTAGATTCATTCAAAAACTGTGAAGTCAAAAAAGTCATCGTACCCCTAGATAAATTCGTTAAGGGGTCTACTTTTCAAAATGGAGTCACTTGTGGGCGTTCTCCATCGTTTTGGTCACTCAAGGGCTCTACAAGTGGGCAATGGGGACTAAATCTCCTTCAAGCAAAATTTCTGTTCCGAAAGCCACCGGTTTCTCCTTTCATTTTGGGCCCCATTGTGCATCCAGACGTAAGATTAGGGCCACAATGGGTATGTTTCTGAGCACGGGACAAACAGGGGTATCCATTCTGGGGTGCAAATCCTAATTTTCACTAAATTGCATTGACTCCTGAAAAAAACTGTGGGGTTAAAATACTCCTGACACCCCTCAGTGAATACGTTAAAGGGTGTAGTTTTTAAAATGGGGTCACTAGTGGGGGTATCTATCATTTTGACTCCTATGAGCCTTTCCAATCTTGGCTTGGTGTAGGAAAACAAAGTGTTCCTCAAAATGCTGAAAAGTAATGTTACATTTGTACGTCTCCTAAATGGTTAAAAAAAAAAAAAAAATTTTTTCCAATGTGCGCCCAAAATAAAGTAAACGGATGGAAATATAAATCTTAGCAAAAATTTCTATATTGTGTTTGCACGTATTTGAGATATTGCAGTTGGAAATGTGAAAAAAATGACGATTTTTTTTCAACATTTTCCCAATTTTGGCGCTTTTAATAAATAAAGACAAATTCTATTGGTCTTTTTTTTCCCACCTAAATGAAGTACAACATGTGGCGAAAAAACAATGTTAGAATCGCTTGGATATGCAAAACCTTTCTGGTGTTTTTCCATGTTAAAGTGACACATGTCAGATTTGCAAAATTTGGCCTGGTCATTAAGGCGCAAACAGGCTTGGTCACTAAGGGGTTAATAAGAGGCTTGTGCGTCTTATTATATTTGGCCCATCTTACTTTGCCGACACTTATCTAAGACCTGTGTGTAAAATTTCAGTCTTAGGTAAGTGTTCCCCTGTGTGATACAACTACTAAACAGAATATTGGATATTTTGTGTGAATATTCACAAAAACCCCTGTAAAAATGCATTTTCCAGATACCATTGGTCAGACGTAGCTCATTTTTCATAATTTCAGATTACGGCCCCCTGCACACGGGTGGAAATTGCGCAGTGGGATTTCTCACAGAATTTCCGCCCGTTCCCGCCTGCATGGGATTGCATCACAAAATGCAATCCTATGCAGACGGATGTGATTTGTCTGCATGAGAACAAATTGCAGCATGTTCTATTTCTGTGCGGGTCTCGCAGAGGTCTGCACAGAAATGTCACTCGTGAGGCGCTGGCTCCGCTCCGCTCTGCGCATGCGCTGGCGGGGCGGCAGCCGACGCATCACAGAGCAGAGGAGATGCTGGGAGACGGTGAGTCACAGGGCTGTGCAGAGGCACAGGTCCGCATCCCGCTGTGAGAATTCTCGAAGTGGGATCCATCCTGGCCGTCTGCAGGCGTCCGACAGATGATACATTTGCGATCAGTCGCTGAGAGGAATGTATGAAGAATAAGCCAAATGAGGCGATCTTTTAACTCTTTAGTGCCCAGCCATAATTTTTTTTTTTAATGGAGGTCACTAAGAAACCTCAGGTGGCGCGACCTCAAGTCCTGACCGATTAACCTCTTGCATGCTGCGATCAATAGCAATCGCATCTTATAAGTGGGAGACAGGGCGATGGGGCTCCCCATGTCATCCATCAGCACCAAGAAAAAGCAATTGTGGGTTACTGATGCGTTTCCATTGCAACTGTGCCAGCTTATCATACCCTGCCTCTGATTGCAGGTGGTCTGATTGATAAGCTGTCAAAAGTACACTACACCGTACAACATAGGTAGTGCAGTGTAGTATATCAGCAAATGAACAATCCCATCTTCAAGTCCCCTTGAGGGACGAAAGAATGTGTTTTAAAAAGGTAATAAAATAATATACAGACACCTAACATGTGCTGTACACTTTTGTTGCATGTTGGGAAGGGGTTAAAAGCCACATCAGAACTGCATCTTTTGGGATCTCCCCCCCCCCCCCTCCCCATTTCCCCCTTTCTGATACTGATCACATTTTCCCTTCAACTCAGATTGTATGTTTGCAGGTTTATCATTTTTTCAAAATGTATTTGTTCTGTAAAAACAGAAGCTGCCGCTGCTCTGTGGTTGGTGCTTTCTGCTTCCTCCACTGGCCGCAGTGACAGTGGCCCCAGGGATTGGAGCTGGGGGTCCCTGCTTATCTATTGATGAGCCTTTAGGGATTTTAGTAGGAAGTTCTCTTTATGTCCCTGTGGCCTCACCCTTAGGCTACTTTCACATATCAGTATATTGATTATTATTCAGTGTCCTTGTCTATTTAATCAAAACCAGGAGGAGGTTAGAGAAAAAACATGGAAGAAATGTATAACTCTTTCCAATATACCGTTTCTTTGGCTCACAAATACTGACGGCCGTCGTTATTTTTTACCGCTGCACCTGGTGCATTAGGATGCAGATGTCTCCATCTTGTAATCCAGATGCCATGACTTCAGTTATACAAGAACACATCTCCAGCGCCCGGCTCACCGCCCAGAATGTAGAGGATCTCACATTCACCCTGCCCTTTGACAACATGGACTCATTTCCAGGTACAGGCCATCACTGCATAACAGGCCTCTTTAGGTTTATTTATACAATTCCATGCTCTGCAGCTCGCTGCTATCCAAAAGGAACCAATAGATCTGTACATCGTGATCTACCTGGTTCATGGAATGGAGCACCAGAGCTACAATGGAGTCGGACACATATATAGAGAAGTAGTTGTGGTGGTGGTGGGGTTGTAAAGAGGACATAAGCACAATGTGGGTGACAGCCATGATGGGAGAATTATGTAAAATATTATTGAAAAATGTATAATTTATTTGTCCAGCTTTGTTTTCTCACCTTGACCAACATGTGGGGCTGGACATTATGAGCTACGGGGTGTCTATTACAACAATGGATGACGTCTTCCTGAAACTGGAGGGAGAGCAAGAGATTGAAAAAGGAGGTAAATGTCAATGCATTACTGTTTTCGAAAGCTATTAGCCCTGTTGAGGATCAAGCGCCGATAGAAAGAAATATGGGGCAGTATTAAAGCTCGGTTCCTCGGCTGTTAGTCACAGCTGAGGACTTAGAGGAAAAGGCAGAAGCAGTTTTTTACTGCTTCTGCCTTCTCTTTTGTAGGCTACATAGCGCTCAATGAGCACTATGTAGGGAATTGGGAAAGCGGAAGGGTTAGTAATGTGTGCTCACAGGCTCAGCAGAGCTGCAGGGTCTTAGCAGACCCAGATCAGCTCTGTTAGTGACTATTGTCACACTAGGGAGATGTTTTTCCTTTGAATTGGGGCTCCTATGGATGCTGCAGATAGTGAAAAAGTTAGCAAAAAAAAAGACCATGTAAATGACCCCTAGAGATCTTACATGATGCCATGGGGAAAGTGGGGGGAGGGGGAAGGGGTCATAGATGTTAAAAAAAATAGTTCAGAAACTAAGTAAAAAACAAATACATGATTTTATTTATATGTATGTATGTATGTGTGTATGTATGTATATATATATGTGTGTGTGTGTGTGTGTATATGTGTATGTATATGTATATGTATATATATATATATATGTATGTGTGTGTGTGTGTGTGTGTATATATATATATATATATATATATATATATATATATATAATATAAATCAAAGAAAAAGACCTACTACTGATGCCAACTTAAGCCATCTCCATATGTTCCCTGTGATTCAAGACTATACAATTTATATATCAAAATGAGAAACCCTTTTCTATACTTTATACTTTATGTTAACAAAAATATGCTTATTTAAAAAATAAACTATAAATTAAAAAAACAAACATTTCTTTTAGCTTTTTAACCTTAATAAAACTAAAAAATGAGAAAAAAATGAGTTCTATATGTCACGAAAAAAAGAAATGCGGCAAAAATAATTTTATTAGCCGTAAAATCACCACATGGGTGAAACCCCTAAAAACAGTCTGGCCCTTTTGGACTGAAGCAGGCCGGTCCTTGAGGGGTTAAAGACACAGTGTGAGCGGCTGGTATTTCCCTCACTCACTATCCCCATCTTTGTCTTGCAGTCCCCCCAGACTTCCAATCTCTTTGCTTTGTCCGGTTACAGGCGTTGTCACTTGTTGCTTAACATTTTTAAATTTGTGTTCTTCCATTAAGATTACGGTGTGTTTGCCCAATCTGACCAAAATGAAGATGAAGACAGAGACGTGTACTCTCAGGTGGACGAGTCTGTTCTGCTGATGTCAGATTCCGGCAGCGTCACTCTTCACGGACTGGCGCTGTGGAGACAGCAGGTGGTAACAATGGCGCGGATTCGATTCTTGAAGTTAAAGCACGACATGAAAAACTTACGATCCATGTAAGTTCTTAAAAGGGGGTCTTTGTGTTGGACGATCTCTGGGAAAACCTGGCAGTAAGTGGTCAGTTCTACTGCAGCGTCAGCGCAGCAAAGACGAAGCATCGTGCAGTGTCCATTGACACCAATGGGTTGTCTGTGGAATACAGGGCAGGTCCTCTAGAGCGAGAGATGCTCTTTGTAGCCCGTCTCCACTCTGGCTTAGGGGGCTTTGACATGGGACAAGTGTCGGACAAACCATACCCGGCCTAAGACTGTGTTCACTCCATCTTTTATTCCTGCTGCTCACTACCCTTGTTCTGCTCTGTTATAGGAGCAGAGCAATGACAATGATGGTGGGGCTAGACTTGTCATATTCCTGACACCAACATTGTCTAGCAGTCTCCATTGACTAGAATGAGGTTTGTCAGCCTTCTTGGTTTCCAATTCCCAATCATAGTTTTGCAGACTTGTTAAAAAGTCGTACATTGATTTGAAGGAATGCTGCCTTCCAATAGGTGGCGCTGCAGAGGGATTGACCTTTGTGTTTATGCAGAAAGCTTCCCTAGAGCCCCCGGAATGACAAATTTATTTGGTGGATAATTAGGAAGATTTGCTTTAAACCTGTCACCTCCCTGGTAAAGGTAAAGTCCCCTGATGCAACCACCAAGTCGTTATCGACTCCTAGGATGACGCCACATTGTGGCGTTTTCTTGGCAGACTGTTTTTGTGGGATGGTTTGCCATTGCCTTTCCCAGGCAACTTTTACCCCCCCTCCCCCCCCCTAGCAAGCTGGGTACTTATTTTACTGACCTCCGAAGGATGGATGGCTAACTCAACCTTGAGCCAGCTACCTGAACCAAGCAGGGATTGAACTCACAATGTTTCTGCTGCCTTAACCCCTTAGTGACTGAGCTTTTTTGCTTTTTTCCATTTTTGTTTTTTCCTACTCCCTTTTAAAAAATCGTAGCTCCTTTATTTATCCATCGAAGTCGCTGTATGAGGGCTTGTTTTTTGCGGGACGAGTTGTATTTTTCAATGGCACTATTTATTATACCATATAATGTACTGGAAAACTTTTTAAAAATTCTTAGCGGAGAGAAATGGAAAATAAGACATTCCACCATCTTTCGGTGCGTCCTGTTTCTACGGCGCACAAACTGCAACAAAAGCAACCTGATATTTTTATTCTATGGGTCAGTACGATTGCTACGATACCAAACTTATATAGTATTGTTTTTGCTGTAGTACTTGTATTTTTTTTTTAAAGATATTTAATTTATTTCAATTATTTTCTGCGATCATTTTGTGCGCGATAACTTTTTTATTTTTCTGTCGACGTAGTTGTGCAAGGACTCATTTTTTGCGGGATGTGCTGAAGTTTCCAATAGTATCAATGTGGAATACATACAACTTTTTGATCGCTTTTTATTGCATTTTTTTCTGGAAGACAGGGTAACTAAAGTGTATTTCTGGCATTCCTTTTTTTTTTTTTTTCGGACGACGTTCACCGTGCAGGAAAAATAATGCACTACTTTGATAGATCGGACTTTTACGGACACGGCGATACCAAATACATATTTTTATTTTAGGATTTAGATTTTTTAGTAATTGATATGGCAAAAGGGGGGTGATTTAAACTTTTATAACTTTTTTTTTTTTTTTTTTTACAATTTAAAAAACTTGATTGATCTTTTTTCTTACTTTACTTTGAAGTCCCTCTGGGGGACTTTAACATGCGATGCTTTGATCGCTCCTGCAGTATGACGTAATGCTATAGCATTACGTCATACTGCTTTTTTACAGGCAGTCTATCAAGCCACCCTGTGTGGATGGCTTGATAGGCAGTCTGCTAAGGGAGCCCTGGGGCCATTCATTAGGCCCCCGGCTGCCATGACACCTGCACGGATCCCCCGATCTCACCGCGGGGGGGCCGTGCGAGACCCCCAAACAGTGATCGGGGGATTTAAATGCCGCTGTCAGAATTGACAGCGGCATTTAAAGGGTTAATAGCCGCGAACGGCCGAGCGCGGCTATTGCCCGCGGGTGTCAGCTGTAATAAACAGCTGACGCCCGCGCTCTATGGATGGAGATAGCGGCGCTACCTCTCTCCATACACGTCCTGCAGCTGCAGGATGTAAAAACACTATAGGGTGGTCACTAAGGGGTTAACACTCTACACCACATGAGGCTCTTGTCACCTACAGCACCATAAACTAACTGGTATGGTAAGTGACAGGGAGCCGGGTGATATATTTTTTATACTCCCCTGCTCCCTGGTTGCACCACTGTCACTGGCCAAAGATTGCACAACCCATAGAATTCCGACTCTTTTCAGATGGCCATGCGCAATTTCCCATAGACTTGTGTGGGAGAGTGTATGCATGCTTGAAGCATATCTGTGAAATGCTGTTAAAGTGGAAATGACTTTACCGTCACCCAGCTTTCCGCGTAAGGGATATAACTGATAAATGATCCAATTGAATAATTCTCAACCTGAAACCGTATGACTTGGACTGTAGAGTGATGCCGTACAGCGGCTTCCAGCGATAAACCGTTTCTTGTCTTTCAGATTGCTTCTTCTGATTCTGTTCCTCTTACCCCTGATTGCTGCAACTATATTGTTAGACTCTCTGCAGACTATTCACGACTGGAAACTCACTCCGGACCTTTATTTCCGAGGTCCAGGACACAGGGCACATGAGTATTACACCAGTCTCTTGCTGATTAACAACACAGGTAGGAAAGTGAAGTTTTTCCCTGATCTGTGCCCTAGATCTGTGCACTGGTGGCCGTCGTGTTCTTTGAGATGCGAGTTAGCGTCCGAACTTTTTACTAACTTTTCACTAATCATGCATGCGACGCTTGGATGTTCTCCCACTCACTGAAACCACTGTTTAATAAATGGTAAGAGAAAATCTATTAAAAACTCATTTCCCCTTTAGAAATTCTATCAAAGTGTGTGTATGTATGTGTAGTTAAGCTAAGCGACAACCAATATAGCCATCGTTTATGGTTGTCATGCAGCTATCTTAAAGTTCTGGGCAGTCCTAGAGCTGCAGTAGCTATATCTCTGTATAAGTAGAAGGACCCCTGTGTATTGCTAACAGGTCTGTAAACTACTGTATTATCTTTGACAGATGGGTCCATCGAAGAATTTGTCAATGGCATAAAGGAGCAAGACATTTTGGTGGAAGTTATCAATGGTCCATTCGACAGAGAAACCATAGGCTACAATGGAGCTATTGAGCTGTCGCTTCAGAACAAGGTGAGGTGGAGCACAATGTTCAGAACATGATGGAGTTTTAGCTTTTTATAGGTACTGTAAAGCGGTTTAGTCAATGTTGTGCATCATTCTACGATTTTCTGCAGCCTGCAGTGCATAGAATGGAGGTTTTTGTTCTGGTTACAATGGCTACGTCAAGGATCCTGTTTATAAAGGGGTTAGAAACATAGAATAGTAGAGTTGGAAGGACCTCCAGGGTCATCGGGTCCAACCCCCTGCTCAGTGCAAGATCACTAAATCATTTCAGACATATGTCCGTCAAGCCTCTGTTGTCCAGGACTTTTGAGGGTTTTTTTTATTGATGACTTGTCCTCAGGATAGGTCATGAATAGTTGATCGCCGCAGGTCTGCTGCTAATGATCCCCACCAATCAGTCAATTCCCGGGCTCGCTGTCAGTACCCCTGCCGATAATCTATGCATAGATGCCATTGCAACCAGAACGAAAACCACTGACAGAAGCTATACTACTGAAATGCATGTCTCTGAAGGCAGGGAGTGTTACACTCGATAAGGCCATAGGGGCTCAATAGGAGATTTTACAGCCCCACACTGGATATCTGCAATAGTGGGATCGGGAAACTATCATGAGGGACCCTGCGACCTACACTACCAATCGAGCGTTTTAGAACACCTCAATGTTGCCAGTTTTTACTGATATTTACAGTTTAATGTTTCAGATGTAGTTTGAAATGAAAGCAGAGAACAAATAAGTTTAGATAAATAAAAGGAATGGATTATTTTGTTCACCAAATTAAATCTAGATTTTTGACTCTTCAAAGTAGGAACCTCTAGCTGATCTAACCGCTTTATACCATCGAGGCATTCTTTCTACAATTGCTTTCAGATATTGTTCAGAAATTTCTTCCCAGCATTGTTGCAGAAGCTCCCACAAATGTGCTGCACTTGTAAGTTGCTTTGCTTTCACCTTTCTGTCTAGTTGATCCCAAACAAGCTCAATGTACTTCCTAAGTAGTTCTGACATAACCTATAAGTATGTGTTGGATAGTTGTCTTGCTGTAATATGAATCCCTGACCAACTAGGCGTTCACCAGAGGCTATTGCATAGCGTATCAAAATGCTGTGGTAGTCCTTTTTGTCCAGTGTGCCAATCACCCTGTGTAAGTTGCCAACTCTGGATCCAGCAAAAGAGCCCCAGACCGTCACGCTTCCTCCTCCATGTTTGACAGTTGGTGTCACACACTCGGGAACCATCCTTTCATTACTCAGCAGCATACAAAAACCCTGCATGATGTCAAATTTTGTTTCATCAGTCATAAGACCTTCTTCCAGTCTTTAGTAATCCACTAGAGGTGAAACTTGGCCCAGACACAGCATTGAAAGTATAGTTTGACATATCTGGATTTAGGGGGAATCTTCTCATTTGGAGGCCCCTCATTTGAAGTAAGTTCTTTCTAATTTTTACTACGAACTTCTAATCTGATCCTGTTGTTTGTTCCTTTGAGCGCTGGGATTTATTTTCTTTATGGTTTGGTACGTTTATGAATGGGGTGGTTTCTCTTTCGGATGCCCTGTTGACGCTCTCCGTTATCGGATGTCCTGAGTGACTAGGGGTCCATGTGGTGGATTTATTGTATGGAGTATTCTTGGACTTGAGGTGTGACAGCCTGTCTTTCACGGGTAGACTGATCATACCAGATGAATCCCCTCCAATTTGGAGAATTCTGATTTTATTCATATCTTGACCTTAGAGCGCTCTCCTTGTTTTAATTATACCTTACCAAAGTTTTCACTGCTGGAAAGGGACGCCCCCATTCCCAGCACCCTCCTTAAGTATCTCAGGCTCCCCCAGTACGCCTTCCTCTAGTGATGCTGCAGAAGTTTTAAAGGTGCAAATCTCTGCAAACTATAAGTTAACCCCATCCTTACCAGTTTACCCCAGACAGTAACTCTCATTACAGCCTGTCGCCACAGTACATTAACATAGTAACATTGTCTTCATTCAGCCTAACATACTATGTCCATCTAGTTCAGCCTGTTTCAATTTCTTTGTTGATCCAGATGAAGTCAAAAAAAACCAAGAGTTGGAAGCCAATTAGCCCATTCGGGGGGAAAATTCCTTCCGGACTCCATTATGGCAGTCAGAATAATCCCTGGATCAAGCTCTGATAGTCCCTACCTTTCTGTAAGACCCGGATCAACAACCCACTGGTCACCTAATGTCTATATCCTATAATATCATAGCGCTCTAGAAAGACATCTAGTCCCCTCTTAAACTCCTCTATGGATTCTGCCATCACCACGTCCTAAGTCAGATAGTTCCACAGTCTCACCGCTCTTACAGTAAAGAACCCCCTTCTGTGTTGGTGATGAAACCTGCTTTCTTCTAGACATAGCGGATGCCCTCTTGTTACTGTCGCAGTCCTGGGTATAAACCAATCATGGGAGAGATTGTTGTATTGTCCCCCTCATGTATTTATACATAGTTATTTGATCGCCCGGGCTCAGCACCTAGATGCCTATGGGCCTACAATTTTTTTTTTAATGTAAGCCACACCCTGTACCAAACATGAAATGTATTGCAAAGTCTCAACAATCTTTTCCTAATGCATTTATAATTTTGTCAGGATTGAAGACTGAATAATAGCATAGAAAGGACTTTGTGAAGTGGAACTATGCTTGGAGTTGTATGCAAACTCAACTTATGAAGCACCGAAAGTTCTCTTCAAGAGTCTAATTAGTGCTTTCAGTTTGCCAATGTAATTGAGAATGAAAGGTAGATGATAGAGTTATTCCTATCCCAAGAGCAGAGCAAAATCTTTTCCAGAATTTGGAAGTGAATTGTACTCCTCCCCCTGAAAACACATTGTCAGGGATAATAATCACTTTTATATAGCGCATACATATTACCCTGCACTTTACATCATTTGATGTTATGGGTTTTGTCCACATAAAAATTGCTGTTCAGGACAGAATCCCAGACCAAATAAATATATTTCGTCAAATACATGAAGAAGAAACGCGAGAAACACTAAAGTGGGATACTATGAAAGCATATCTTAGAGGCTGCTTTAGATCAGCAATATCATACATTAAGAGAACGACTTCACAGGCAGACCTTCTAATAGAACAGCAATTAGCTGACGCTGAAAAGCAATATACTACAAACCCCACAGACACCAACAAAACGCAATGGTTAGGACTGTTTCGGCAGTACAAACACCAGCTACATGTAAAAACTAAAAGGAAACTTTTCTTTACTAAACAATATTTCTTTGAAATGGGCAATCAGTCCAGCCATTTATTGGCTAATCTAGTCAAACAAAATGGACAATCAGTACTTAAAATTAAAACGACAGATGGCCAGCTGCTGACAGAGGCCCAATCCATTGTAACAAGATTCAAAGAATACTACACTAATCTGTATACCTCCTCAAATAGCAAGTCAGTAACTGATAATTTAGAATATCTGGAAAATATAACCTTCCCAACCCTTACGACAGAACAGGTGGAGCTACTAGAGGCCCCAATTGACATAGAGGAAGTTCAACAAGCTGTAGAAGAAATGTCGTTAAACAAATCCCCTGGACCGGATGGCATCCCTTTAGAAGCGTACCGGAAATATGCAGGCCAATTAACACCAATTCTACACGATGTTCTGCAGTGGGGATATAATGAAAATTCTCTTCCGCCCTCATTTTATGAGGCATCAAAAATAGTACTGATAAAACCGGGCAAAGATCCAACTGAATGCGATTCATATAGACCTATATCATTGCTCAACGTGGATTATAAAATCCTGACCAAAATATTAGCTACTAGACTAAATAGAGTAATATTATCCATAATCCATGAGGATCAAACGGGGTTCATGCCCGGGAAATCGACCACGATCAACATACGTAGGACATAAACAATAGTACAATTAGGTAGAAAATATAATAAACCCTGGTCAATAGCGTCTTTAGACACTAAGAAGGCATTCGATTCACTGGAATGGAATTTTCTAGAAGCTTGCCTGACCTGTTTTGGCTTTGGGCCGCAATTTCTAAGATGGATCAAGCTACTATATAAGTCACCCATGGCAAACGTAATAGTTAACGGTATACCATCAATGAAATTCCCGCTATCATGGGGAACACGCCAGGGATGTCCACTATCCCCAGCTCTATTTGCGATAGCAATAGAAGCACTAGCCATCCGTCTACGTAACACCCCTACTGTAACAGGAGTGCAATGGGAGGGCAGAGAAAGTAAAAGTGGACTATATGCAGACGATATGATCTTATATCTCTGCAATCCTGAACACTCATTCCCACAAGCCCTAGAAATAATAAACGGTTTCTCCAAATACTCCGGATTACACATAAACTGGACCAAGTCAGCAATAATGCATGCAGCCAAAGATCCCGTCACAATCCCGTGTGTACTCTCCAGTGGATTACTGGAAGTAACAAAATTTAAATACCTAGTAGTCAATATAGTACAGGATCATGAAAACACCCTAAGTGAAACTATAGATCCGCTATATGACTCAATAAGCACTAAAGTAAAGGTTTGATCCAGACTTCCTCTCTCGTTGGCTTGGCGAGTAAATTTGATAAAAATGGTGATTCAGCCCAAGTGCCTGTATTCCCTACAACATATACCGGTTAAAGTACCAGAAAAATTCTTTCAAACATTAAACTCCCTGATTATTTGCTTTATCTGGGGCCAGTCCAGATCTAAATTGGGACTTGCTAAACTGCAAAGATCTAAGAAACAGGCGGGAATGGCATTACCTAATTTCAAATTATACTACTTATCGAGCCAACTACGAAACCTCCGTTCCTGGTTTACCAGGGGGGAGTTGCCACTGACGGACTAATATTTAGCCAGCGAGGTAGCGGGACAAAACTTAATTGGATTCCTGGAACACCCAGAATACACAAAACCATCTAAATTACTACCCATACATCGACTAGCCCAATCGGTGTGGCGTGTGGCCAAGGAGATCCAACAATTCACTGACATAATGACAGACACCCCTCTGTGGGAAAACCCCACTTTGCCATCACTACAATCACTACAAGATACTAGATATGGGACTTCTCTGGGAATACAGGTGCTGGGAGACATATATGAAGACAACATAATGTTATCCTACACACCATTACGGGAAAAACTGCAAATGCCGAAATTACAACTATTTAGATACTTCCAATTGAGACACGCCCTAAATGCCCAATTCCCACCAGAAACAGTTAGAATCTCTAAGTACCCAATAGTAGGCGTCCTCAGGACACAGGGACCCAAGGGACTGATATCAATGCTTTACACGCACTTACTATCTGCGAAAATGGATCATGAACCATTATTAGTCTATGACAAATGGAAAATTAATATTCCTACTCTAACAACAGAGGACTGGCAGGAAGCAATGGAATCGCATCTATTAGTGTCACCGGCAGTTAATAATAAAATGATACAACTATACGTGATACACCAGGCATATCTTACACCAGTCCAGTTGAATAAAATGGGCAGAATAGACACAACGACATGCCACAGATGTCACCAACCGAATGCCGACTTTTGGCACCTACTATGGGAATGTCATCATGTAAAGAATTTCTGGGAAGAGATATTTAATATCCTGTTTTCGCTTCTGCCGGCCCCACTAGTCATGGACCCCAAAATAGCAATATTTGGACTGATAGACGAAGAAGAGTGGACACACTACAATAAAATATTCATCAGAGAAATGTTATTTATAGCCAAAAAAACCGTAGCCATGAGATGGATGGCAACGAGACCGCCCTCCATTTCACAACGAGACCGCCCTCCATTTCACAATGGAAAAAGTTAGCTGACACTATAATAGCCTATGAAAAGGTGGTTTACAAACACAGAGGATGTCCAGACAAATTTGAAAAAGTGTGGGGTGGGTGGCTAGACTCGCACAACACATTATAAGTCAAGCAGGTACAGGTTAGATATCTAGTTGAAAAAGAGGAAGAAATTCACACACAACGAACCAAACGCACTAACCGTTTTATTTTATTCTCTCAAATGTTAAAAGTTAACATGGAAAATGTTTTGTAACCATAAAGTGATATAAGATGCAGAACAAATGGAAATTGTATACAGAAATAAATGTAATAATTGTTTTACAAATCTGTCAATAAACGAAGTTAAAAAAAAATTGCTGTTGGTCTTGGTGGGATTGGAACCCAGGACCCCAGTGCTGTAAGGCAGTAGTGCTAACCACTGAGCCACCCGGATTCATTTGTGACTGTAGAAATTGTGTCGTCATTACGGAATTGGAAGTAACTGAGCATGCCTGACCAGTAAAACAGCGGAGCCTAACGGTCATAACCGTTGTGTATACCAGTGGAGAACTAAGCAGGGGGCAGACCACAGGAAAAGGAATATCTCTGCAGCCTTGTAAAACAAGTTATAACATTATATTGTAAAATTACATATTATTGCCTTACAAAGCATATAACTTTCACTTTGAATCACCAAAATACCCCATTAAACTGTACACTGGAGCAACCAGTGTCAGGCAGCTGCTGCCAAGGCAAATAGGATCATGGGGTGTAACAAAAGAGTCCGAGAGGTACATGACGAGAACATTGTTCTAGAAGAAAGCAGGTTTCATCACCGACACAGAAGAGGGTTCTTTACTGTAAGAGCAGTGAGACTGTGGAACTCTGTCTGAGGACGTGGTGATGGCAAAATCCATAGAGGAGCTTAAGAGGAACTAGATGCCTTCCTCGAGCGCTACGATATTACAGGATATAGACATTAGGTGACCAGCGGGGTTGTTGATCTCAAATGTTGATCCAGGGATTACTCTGGCTGCCATTGCGGAGTCAGGAATATTTTTTTTTCCTCCAAGTGAACTAAATTGGCTCGTTGTGGGTTTTTTTTGCGTTCCTCTGGACCAACCAGGAAGGAAGGGGGGAAGTCGAAACAGGCTGAACTAGATGGATGTTGTCTTCATTCGGCCTAGCATACTAGGTTACTATATCCGAGCATGAGCGGGTATAAAGGTGGGCAACTAAAGTAATAAATGGAATGGGCGGACCACAATACCCAGAAAGGGGACCAAAATTGGGAAAAAAAAGATAACTAAGGGGCGACCTACTAACTATGTATAAATCAGAGGACAGTACAGAGATCTCTCCCATCATCTGTTTATACCCAGGACTACGATGGCAGCAAGAGGGCATCCCTTACCCAGAGAGGAAAGAAGATTTCATTACCAACACAGAAGATGGCGTTCTGTGTGGGATAAATGATGTAGTAATATATTTCTGTAGATCAGACTGTTACAGATGTGGCTGTACAATTATGTGTTTTTTTGTTTTTTTTCATGAAAATGGGAGAAGGCTTTTTTCATTTCTATTTTGGGGGAGGGGGGTACTATTAAGTCGAAAAATGTTGTTGTTCTTATTGTTAGATTTTTTTTTTTTTTTAGTCCCCATAATGGACTTGAACTTGCAATTGTATGATGGCTTGAAAAATATACTGCAATACGTAAGTATTGTAATATATTGAACATTTAAGACCGGACTGCTATGGCAGCTAAATGGCATGTGTCAACTGGAGAAAGGGGGAGCCCATTCCCTCGTCAAGCCATTTAAATGCAGTAGTCAGCACGGACTGTGGCATCTAAATGGTTAAACTGATAGGTTAAGAGTTACCTCCAATCCTGACTGTTGGGTGTAGGGGTATAGCTGGTGGGGAACACAGCCAGGACTGAGAAGAGTGGGGGTCAAACAAAGTTGTTTTAGTTAGGTTAGTCAGTAACAAAGTGGATGAAGCATTAGTTTTCCCGGCGTCATCCTGACGGCAGACATGGAGGTTGCACCTTGACCTTGTAGGGACAGGAAGCAAGAGACTTCAAAAGGCTCCTCCTGCCTCCCATTCACCAGTGCTTCCTGTCCCTACAGTGACATGCAAGAGGTGCTCCCTCCAGGGAGCTACAGGATAACACCGGGATTGACGGTCCACAGGGCCGCTTCCCCTCACCTTTCCAACGGAATCTGGCTGACAAGCGGGGCTGACGGTCCACAGGGCTGCTTCCCCGTTTACCTCCCCTCCGGAGGGTCAGCGCGGTCCGGGAGCACGGCGGGTCACAGGTCTGACCGCCCGGGGATCACCACCGCAACGGTCGGAGCGGCGGACCACAGGTCCCTGAGTCCCCTCCTTCCTCCTTTCGGCTCCGTGCAGCGTTTTCTCGGCAGGGGAGAGCGGCGGGCCATAGGCTCAGATGCCTCTCTCCCCCAGGCATGCCGGCGCGTCCCCGCGCGGCGGCAGGGGGCGGAGCCAATGACGCGCCGTCAGGGGGCGGAGCCAAAAGACGCAGCGTGACGCGGTGACGTCAGACGCCGTCGGAGAACCCGGAAATGGCGGGAGATTTAAAAATGGAAACCCCCCGGCAAGCTTCCACTGACAGCACACCTTCAGTGAAGGATTTATCTGTCTGGCTGGTCCTGTCTATCGCTACCTAGCATGATGACTACTAAGGAACCAGAGATGGAAGCCCTGCAAACCGTAAGTGTGACAAATTGCAGGGGTGATATGCTGGGGATTTAGCATTGGATGGCGGTTTATTTCCCTTATGTGCATGCATGTATTTTTGCAGGACAGGGAATCTACCCGGTCTAAACAAGACCTTAAAAAAAGATGCAGGAAATGCGCCCTGTGTCTCAAAAAACTTGACGAGACATGTAAAAAGCCGCTATGTCCCGATTGTACCGCAAAAATCCTGACGGATGAACAGGCCGCCTTCAGGGAGGATATTAGATCCCTGGTCCGTGAAGAGGTCCGGGCATCAATCTCTAGTCTCCCCCCAGCACAGCGGGAAAAAAGAGCCACTAAGAGGGCGAGCATGCCGCTGACGAGCTCAGAGTCTGAGCAATCCCTGGGCGACCTGTCAGACGGCGAACTCTTTGACCGTCCCCCGGACTCCAGAGATGAGAATAGGAAATACTATTTCTCATCAGCAGAGCTGGACGACCTGATCAAAGCGGTCAGGGACACTATGAAGCTGGAGGATGTGATTGAGCCTAGGTCCGTACAGGACGACATGTTCGGTGGGCTCAGACCGAGAAACCGCATCATGTTTCCCGTAAACGATACCTTAAAAAAAGTGATCACGGATGAATGGGCCTCAGCAGATAGACACCTCTATCTATCCCGTGAGTACAAAGAAAGACTCCGGTTTGCGGAAGAGGATGTGAACATCTACGAGGATGTCCCCAAGGTGGACGCGCAAGTGGCCAGAATGGCTAAAAAGACAGCCCTACCGTTTGAGGATTCCTCCCACCTTAAAGATCCAATGGACAACAGGGTAGATGCCCTGATGAAACGGGCCTGGCAGACAACGGCCTATACGCTGGAGTCCAACATTGCAGCAACGTCCGTGGCCAGGTCAATGTTCCTCTGGTTAGGGGAACTCGATGACCAGATAAAACAGAAGGCCCCTAGAGACGCATTACTGGAATGCATGCCTCTATTGAAATCGGCGACGGGCTTCCTGGCAGACGCATCTGCCGAATCCATGAGACTGGCGGCTAGGAGTGCCGCATTATCTAATATGGCCAGACGGGCAGTCTGGCTAAAGACGTGGAAGGCAGACACGGCATCTAAAGGGAGGCTATGTAATATTCCCTTCCATGGCCGGTACATCTTTGGCGCAGACCTGGAGGAGATCCTTAAAAGAGCTACGGATAAAACCCACAGCTTTCCGGACCAAGCGAGGACTGGGTTCTCTCACAAGCGCCAGCCATCCTTCAGGCCATATCGGGGCAAAGGGAAGACGGGACGTTGGTCCTACCCCAAAGGCGGCAGGGGTAAGACTAAAACAACCCCTACCCCCATAGAAGAGTGCCAGGTGGGGGGTAGACTACTGAAATTTTCCCGAGAATGGCAGGGGGTTACAGACAACCCGTGGGTCTTGCAACTCATAGCTCAGGGGTACAGAATAGAGTTCTTCACCCAACCCCCCAATGTCTTCAGAATCACCCCCACACAATCCCCAACCCTGCAGGATATTTTTAAAGACGAAATCTCGAAGCTGCTGCAAATGGGGGCGATAGTCCGGGTCCCCACAGTAGAGCAGCGCCAGGGATTCTACTCGCCTCTCTTCCTGATCAGAAAGCCAAATGGTAATTTCAGGATGATTCTTAACCTGAAGGGCCTGAATAAATTTATTGCCTACAAAAGATTTAAAATGGAGACCGTCAGGTCAGCGGTAACGCTGATCGAAAGGGGGGATTTCATGAGTACCGTCGACCTGAAGGACGCGTACTATCACGTCCCAGTCCTGCCGGAGCATCACCAATATTTAAGGTTCGCCATCAAGATAGGGAACAGGGTGCGTCACTTTCAGTTCCGGTGTCTACCCTTTGGCATTTCCACGGCTCCCAGAATATTTTCTAAAATAGTGGCAGAGATGGTGGCTCATCTCCATCTGGCGGGTATAAATATCATCCCGTACCTGGACGACTTCCTAGTGGTTGCTTCCTCACCCAGGGTCCTCAGGGACGATACTAGCAGAGTCATCTCCCTTTTCCAGAGTTTGGGGTGGATAGTCAACTTCCCCAAATCTAGCCTTCTCCCCGAGACGCGGAAGACCTTCCTGGGGGTACAGATAGACTCAGTGTCACAGACTTTGTCTTTACCCCCACCCAGACAGGAGAGTCTTAGACTGGCAGCGCAGGAGGGCGGCCAGAGAAGGCAAATCGTAATTAGGGATGCAATGAGGCTCCTGGGCCTCATGACCTCCTGTATCGGCATTATCCCTTGGGCCCAGGCGCACTCTAGGACACTACAGAGATCCATCCTGGGTAACTGGGATGGGGCATCCACCTCTCTGGACAGGAGAATGCCCATGTCTCCAGCTGTCTTAAGGTCCCTCCGCTGGTGGCGGTCATCTGACATCCTTGAAGCAGAGTCCCCATGGGTGGCAGAACCCTTCATCCCCGTAGTAACAGATGCAAGCCAGTCTGGCTGGGGAGCGCAAGTAGGGCAGTGCCTACTCCAGGGCGAATGGGGGCCGACGTTGCGTGCCCAGTCATCGAACTTCAGAGAACTTAGGGCCATCTGGGAAGCACTTCACAGAACCCAAGACATCTTAAAGAAGAAACATGTAAAAATCTTCTGTGATAATATGACTGCAGTTTCACTTATTCGCCACCAGGGAGGCACCAGAAACCTTCACCTGCTGAGACTAACAGCGCGGATCTTCCGATGGGCCGAGACCACAGTACAATCCCTAACAGCGGTCCATCTCAAAGGGTCCCAGAACCAGACAGCCGACTTCCTAAGTCGAAGACGCCTGGACCCCGGGGAATGGTCCCTGAACCAGGAGGAGTTTCATCATATTACGGAAACCTGGGGCAGTCCACAGGTGGACTTGTTCGCGACCAGCAAGAACTCAAAATGCCCAGCCTACTTTTCCCTAGATCCAAGGGCCAGGGCCGAGGGGTTAGACGCCTTCTCCCAGAGGTGGGACTTCAGTCTGGCTTATGCCTTCCCACCCATACCCCTGATCCCGAGAGTTCTTCGGAAGGTTCAGCAGAGCAACATTACGCTGATCCTGATCGCCCCACACTGGGAAAAAAGGGCATGGTTTCCGGTACTTCTAAAGCTCGCCATCACGGAGCCAATCCGCCTGCCATCCAGGAAGGACCTTCTAGTGCAGGGCCCAGTTTCGTGCCCCAACTCAGAAAGGCTGAACCTAGCGGTCTGGATATTGAGGAACAGACGCTAATAAGGCAAGGTTTATCCTCCAGAGTCATCGCGACATTACGCCAGTCCCGAAAGCCCGTGACTTCAGCGATCTATAATAAGATCTGGAAAAGATTCTCCTCCTGGAGAGGGCTGGAAGTCTCCAATCTCGATACTTCGGTGGCGGAGATTTTGGATTTCCTCCAGGATGGTCTAGACAGAAACCTGAGACCGGGAACCCTGAGGGTACAGGTATCAGCGTTCTCGGCCATTCTAGATGAACCCCTGGCGGAACATAGATTGATCCGCAGGTTTTTAAAAGCGGCGGAAAGAATTAGACCAATTAGCCGTAGTGCGGTCCCCCCATGGGACCTAAACTTAGTCCTCCAAAGTCTGTGCAAAAGCCCCTTTGAGCCTATTGATCAGGTACCAATTAGGTTCCTCACATTTAAAACGGTATTTCTGGTAGCTATTACTACAGCGAGGCGCGTAAGTGAACTCCAGGCCCTATCCTGCAAAACACCCTACCTACTAGTCCAGGATGATAGGGTCATATTAAAAACAGACCCCTTCTTTCTCCCCAAGGTAGCCTCAAAATTCCATAGGCAGCAAGAAATTATTCTTCCCTCCTTCTGCCAAAATCCCCAGAATGATAGGGAAAGAGACTACCATAGCCTGGATGTAAGGAGGGCCATTTTATGCTACCTAGAGCAGACCTCATCTTTCAGGAAGGCTGATTGTCTTTTTGTCCAATTCCAGAGGCCGGGCAGAGGAAGAGCGGCTTCTAGAAGATCCATTAGCCGCTGGATAAAATCCACCATCCAGCAGGCCTACTCTTCCGGCAACAGTGCTATTCCTGAAGGACTCAAGGCCCATTCAACCAGGGCAGTATCCTGCTCCTGGGCAGAGAGGGCCATGGCGACGCCGGATCAAATTTGTAAGGCAGCCACATGGTCCAACCTGCATACCTTCACAAAACACTACAGGCTGAATACGGACCTCTCCTCCGATCTCTCTTTCGGGAGAAAGGTCCTGCAAGCAGTGGTCCCTCCCTAAGAGTTAATTTGGTATACTCCATGTCTGCCGTCAGGATGACGCCGGGAAAGGGGAGTAATTTCTTACCGAAAATTCCTTTTTCCCGAGTCATCCTGACGGCACGTATTTCCCTCCCGAAAATTCACACGGTGGTACCTATGTCTGTGTGGGCGCGAGCCAGTAGCCCAGGGGCTCCTATATTGGACATTTTTCTTTGTTTATGCGGAAAATTTGTGCATATTTCCTTTGTTTAAACCGGGTAAGCTACCCTCTTATTGTTTATGTTCAAAATAGAACTAACCATGTTAATTTTGTTTCGGAGCAATAAAAATCTTCCTTGGTTAACCACGGCATGTCCATGTAAGTAATTTAGAAGACACTGGTGAATGGGAGGCAGGAGGAGCCTTTTGAAGTCTCTTGCTTCCTGTCCCTACAAGGTCAAGGTGCAACCTCCATGTCTGCCGTCAGGATGACTCGGGAAAAAGGAATTTTCGGTAAGAAATTACTCCCCTTCCTGGCCCCCCATAATTATGGCCAATTTGTAAGTGTGTCCGGCCAGGCAACTGCCGTATCAACTGCTCTGACAGTGATGCTCTGTCCCTGTACCTAGAAGACACTGCGAGATACAGCGTAAAGAAGATATGCCTGGTATAGAGGGCAGGAGAAGCCAACTCAATCTTTAGATAGTATGAGCCACTCGCCTCCCCACTCTTCCTACACGGCGCCAGTCACACATATTGCTAGCAATGGCCAAGAGAGGCTCTGAGAAGGAGGATGAATCTAATGTGAGGAGCGGTGGATTGCTACGGACAGCTTCTTTTTTTACTTAAATGTGTGCATTTTTGGTTGAAAATCATTTTTGCAGTACAGTTTTATGGAAGATATTGCACTGTACGCACGCTGTAATTTCTGTGACATTCTATGTAACCATGACAACACTATTCTCTTTTTTGTAGGGTTTTATTGAAGATGAAACTGGATGCAGCCATTCTTCAATAAAACGTGTCTAAAAATAAGTTTATATATATATATATATATATATATATATATATATATATACATACATACATACATACATACATACATACATACATACATACATACATACATACATAAAACTGGACGACCCAATAAGTTGTTCATAGTGTTAACAGCAGGGGGCGCGCCTTAAAGTTATGTTCCTCTCTTCCAGGGTTACAGCTTCAGAATTATTGGAAGTCCCCAAGCGCAGAACGGACTTCCTGTGCTCGTCGATATTATCAGTAACGCCTTCCTGAAAACCTTAAAATCCCCAGAAAAGATTGAAGTCTGGACTAAGCCTGTCCTTCCTGTGAGTCCTAAGCAGTATCCTTACTAATCCCCCAACTGACAGAATCCATTGACTTCTCCCAACCTGATGACTGTTCTTATCTACAGTTCCTTAAAATATATCTGATTTCTTGAAAGCTGGGTGACGACTGTTTTGGGTGATGTTACATCTTCTGTAGCTTTCCCAAACTTTTCCCTGGGTAAATCTAACTAGATAGGCAATGAAACCTGTTGCTGGGATGTACCATTTCACATCCAGGTAGATTAGCCATTCAGAAGTTGTGGTAAGTTGGGTGCAGGGACACAGCCATAGGGTGGAGCAACCGGAGCATGTGCTCAGGCACAGCTAGGAATGAGGGAATTGGGGGACATCATCCTGGCTAAACAATGTTATCTTATCCCCTTCAGTCAGCAAGAAAACAGCTGATGCAGTAGCTTCCTGGCACAGCATACTTACCGCAGATTTGTAAGTGAGGCCGGCCATGCGACTGGTGCATCATATGCACTGGCACTAGGGCTGCTGTTGTCGGAACTCCAATACTACGCATCAGATCACTTACTATCCTACTGTAGGTATTTCAGACACATGTTTATCCACACAAATTCCCCAGGTGGTTATAGTGTTGACCTTGTCAACACAGTAAGTATACCCCTATACATTTTTTCTGATACCTGAGGCCCAATCTTTGTTGCCCCTGAAAAGTCCTATGAGATTGCAGAAAGAAATGTGTACAAAGGATAGAGGCAAAGTGTGGTTTGATAGAGGGAGGCTGCGGTATACAGTAGGGCCACCCTTTTCAGGGCGATCACCCTATGATGGGTATAATAAGGAAAGCCAGAGGGCTAGATACAGACTAGTGGTTATCAGTGGCAGGAAGCTTCTTCACTTCTGAATCATGGTAAAACTGCTACCCCACAGTACATTTTGGAGCTATTGGTTATATTATGTATTGGATTGTTTCCCCAACTTCAGTCCTCAGCTACCCCAACGGGTCATGTTTTCAGGATTTCCACAGTGTTGTACGGGTGATGTAATTATTTTCGGTGGCACAGGTGTTCTTACTATAGGATATCCTGTTGGGAGTCCCTGAGGACTGGAGTTGGGAAACACTGATGTACTGTTTGGGGAAACACAGAATTGGTGCATTTTAATTGGTAGAATAAAGGTTGCTATTTGCACAGACCTCTTAGTATGCCCAAGGGCTTATTCGCACCAACGCAAAAAGCCGACAATCAATGTGACTTTTTAACAAGTCTTAATGATTGGGAATAGGAAACCAAGCCAGAATCCATACACAGACAGCTGTTTCGGGGGTTTTGCCCTCCATCAGTGTGCAGTAGGTTTCTGGTTTGGCTAGTGAGAGGCCTATAACGTGGGTCAGGAAGGGTGTCATGTCTCCTTAAGGAGACATCCAGGAGGTGGGTGGGTTGGAAGGGGCGCTGCAAAGGTGGTATTCCATCTTCCTTATTTGCATAAATTACCCAGAGGAGCTTGCCTATATGTCTCCTCACTCACCTTCTAGATGTTTTCCTTGGGGAGGGACTATGCCCCTCCCAGCCCGCTTACCTTCTGCGTGCTCTCCTTAAAGGGGTTGTCTCGCGGCGAAAGCGAAAAAAAAAATTTTTCACTTACCCCCGCATTCTGCCCTGTTAAAAAGAAAGCATAGGTTAGCTTTTAAAAAGCACATCGCACTTACCTGCATCAGCGTTCTGCAGCTTCTTCTATTCTTCTTTTAAAGATGGCGCCGCTGGTCTTCTCCCACGGTGCACCGCGGGTCTTCTCCCATGGTGCACCGTGGATTTTCTTCTCCTTCCTTGCGTTCCATTGCCGATTCCAGCCTCCTGATTGGCTGGAATCGGCACACGTGACGGGGCGGAGCTACGATGACGCGGTGAGCAGCTCTCCGGCACGAGCGGCCCCATTCACCAGGCAGAAGACCGCACAGCGCAAGCGCGTCTAAAAAAGCAGGAAGCCAGCGAAATTAGATGGAGACGGGGACGCCAGCAACGGAGCAGGTAAGTGAATAACTTCTGTATGGCTCATATTTAATGCACGATGTACATTATAAAGTGCATTAATATGGCCATACAGAAGTGTATAAGCCCACTTGCTTTCGCGAGACAACCCCTTTAAGGAGGCGTGACACCCCTTAAGGGAAGCAGTCATTAAGACTCCCCCTCCTCACTCCTGGCTGCTGTTCTGCAGCTCTAGGCACCAGTGCAAATAACATACTGCCACTGGCATGTGTATGGAGGAATAGCTGTTAGCCCAACAAGCGCTCTACGGTGTATGGCCATCTCCAGACGGTCACTACCTTGTGTTCTGAGTCCGGACCTTCTGCCTGACTTGCTGGCCCACCATTAGCTTTTTTGCAGAAGTAATCTGACGGAGTCCATAATTAAAAACTATCACTTTAGCTGTATATTATTGAGCGAGTTTCAGATGGGGGTGGAGGCAAACTGAATCATTGCCCCAGGCGAAGGAAAGTCTAGCTACACCTCTGGGTGGGTCACAAGTCTTAGACCGGACTCTCACAAATGTATTTGAATTGCGTATTACGTGCCCATAATACGCTGTACATCATGGCACTTTACACTCATGTGTTTATTTATCGCGTATAATACACGTGTAAAAAAAGAACACAGCATGTTCTATTTTACTACTTATTGTGCACAAGAGAGCCCTGTTGTTCTATGGGTACATACGCAATTATATTGCATATGTGCAGCTTTTATACGCAACATCGCTAAGAGACAGAGCAGGAAAAGTAAAAGAAACCCGGAAGCCAGTGCAGGACAGAGTGCGTGAGTTACACTGCCATGCGTGGGCAAAAGGAGATGCAATATGTGTTGATTCATCAGTCCACACCACAGTAAACCGCTGTGTTTATCATACTATCGTGTGAGCCCGGCCTTAAGGCTACTTTCACATGAGCGTTTTATTGCCACGATTTTGCCGCGATAAAACGTGGCCAAAAATTGCGACCATCTGAAGCATTGGATTTCAATGCATTTGTTTAGATGGGCGATTTTCCGGGGTGTAAGTCCTATCTTTTCCGTCTTTTACACCGGCCGGGAAAGAGAGGAAAAGATTGGTGTCTTGTTTGCTTATCATTTGGTTTAACCAATGATCGTTCAGTCTTATAGAGCGAATGAGAAAGGCTGAACGATTCTCGTGTGGACGAGCCAACAATGTATCTGCCTGTCTAAACAGGCTGCACGAGAGCCAACGAGCCGGCGGTGACGTCACTCGCTTGTCCGCTCATTCAAAGGAGAATCGGCTCGTCTAGAAGGGTCCTTGTGAATGCAGCCATATTGGTTATGGTTCAGGGAGTTCAGTTAATATTGTTTTCACTGGTTGGACTCCCTGATTACTGGTTTTGTACAAGTATTTGTTAATGCCAGAATTGATCGATACCCTGTGGGGTGAACTGGTGTCCTGATTATGTTTTCCTGTCTTTCCAGGACCTGGATTACTTATCCTATTACGGACTGTTCTACGTTGGCGCGTCCTTCCTGTTTTTTGCATCTGGTCTTGCCCCCCACTTTGCAATGAGCAGCGTTGAGGACTATAAGGTGGGTATAAATCTATTGCTAGTTATCCACTCAGACGTCTAACAGTCTGGATGTGTGAACTCCACATAGACGAACAAATCTGCTTACAATGGAAAGTACTTTGCTGTACTTATCTTGCGTTATGTCCTCCAGAGCTGTATTCACACCTCTACTAATAAGCACACCAGCTCTGCAACAGCTGGTGCAGCTGCTTCAGTGCGTACATGAAAATGCAGGAATCAACCCAAGTGAAGATAGAAGGAAATCCAGCACTGCACTCCTTCCATTAAGAACTGGGCTTTCTTCCAATGGATACATATAAACACATAGAAGATACATATAATGCATTTTGTGCAGCGAGTGATTGAGAGAACAGGTTGCTGGGAAAAAATCTGTTATTGCAGCGACTGAGACGGACACTCGGGACACGAGGCCCACACCGAGGAGCTGGGAGGGTAGCGTTGTCACGGTGGCGCTTACCAGACTCCTCCTTAGAGGGACACACGTGACCTCTGCCTGAGTATCACTGGGTCTCCTCCGGACACCCCTAGGATAGGGATGACCTATATACATGTGATGGAATTTCAGGTTGTCGCGTGAAGCCACCTTTCCTTACTCACTGGAATGAACCTTGGCAGAGTCGACACACGATGTAGTATTTAAGTACTTCAGTCACTGGGAACGGTCAGGGCCTGGCAAAACTTTACTTGAAACTTTAACACTGGACAGATAAAACAAACTGGTGCAGGTAAAACAGAGGAAAGGAGGTCAGGGAGGGAACTCAGGATGATGCTGGTCCTACAGTCCTCATTTTCTGTATGGTACGGCTCCTGGAAGGGGCAACCTCTCCACAGACACTTACTTGTAGTAGTATCTCTGCACGGTGGTCTCCACTCTCTTCACTCCTCTCGCTTGCTCTCACTCTCCTTACTCTCTAATGGTTCCTGGCATTGGGGACTTCAGGAAACCGCTCTTTCTCTTCCATTCTTCATCTCATGAGGGTTGAAGGTACCCCCATGTGGCTAGCATTCTTGCTCAGGAACCCAGAAGAACAGAACACCAGAAGAAGAACCTTCTTCCTGCTGTAAGAAACTCGTATTTATAGTCTCTAGCATACCACATGGCAGGACATAAATTGATACTTTTGCAGACATATCCCAGCCACATCCAGACATTAAAGGGGTTGTCTCACGGCAAACATCAAAATTTTACATTAGCCCATTCCCCCTGCCCCCCCCTGGCATAAAATAGCAATTTAAAGCGGTTTTTAAACCTCTTGCTACTCACCGATCCGACAAAATATGAAGTTATAAAAATCTTCTCCCTAAGATGGCCGCCGGTCCTTTCCCAGGGATGCACTGCTGTTTTCTCCCATGGTGCACCGTGGGTCTTCTCCCATGGTGCACCATGGGCTCTGTGCGGTCCATTGCCGATTCCAGCCTCCTGATTGGCTGGAATCGGCACACGTGACGGGGCGGAGCTACGATGACGACGCGGTGAGCAGCTCTCCGGCACGAGCGGCCCCATTCACCAGGCAGAAGCACGGACTGCGCAAGCGCGTCTTAAAAACGCCAGAAGACATCAGAATTAGACGGATCCATGGTGACGTGGACGCTAGCTACGGAGCAGGTAAGTGAATAACTTCTGTATGGCTCATATTTAATGCACGATGTACATTACAAAGTGCATTAATATGGCCATACAGAAGTGTATAACCCAATTTGCTGCCGCGAGACAACCCCTTTAAGGCCTCATGTCCACGGGCTTAAAATCCGCAGCGTTTCTCCTGCACGCGGATCCGCGCGCCCATAGGGATGCATTGGACACTCGCAGGTAGTTAAATACCTGCGGATGTCATTTTTCCCGTCAGGCGCGCATCCGCGTGCGGGAAAAAAAAATGGATATATTCCATTTTCGCGCGGGTCTCCCGCGGGGACGGCTCCCGCAGGCTTCTATTGAAGCCTATGGAAGCCGTCCGGTTCCGCGAGAGACCCGTACCAGAATTAAACTCACCTGCTCCGGACGATGCGGTTCTTCCCTTCTTCGCGGCCGGATCTTCTTTCTTTGGCCCGGCGGATGTGCCCAATGCATGCGCGCAGCACGCCGCCGGCGTGCCGAGCACGTCTGCCGGGTCGAAGAAAGAAGATCCGGCCGCGAAGGAAGGAAGATCCGCATCGTCCACAGCAGGTGAGTTTATTCCGATTTTCCTCATGTCCGCGGGGCAGGAGGCACCCGCTACGGATTGTACATGAAGAATCCGCAGCGGGCCTGATTTTCCCCGTGGACATGAGGCCTAACTCTTCATTTGCTGCAGCTGTGCAATACATAACAGGAGATGAGACATTTTGCACAGTGCATCTACACAAAGGACATTACATGTCTGACATTTATGGAGGGGCCAGGAATAGGTGTTTGGGGCCACTACACTATCTTATGTACATTCTTATGTCCCCATTTTTATTGGAATTACTGCAAGGCTGGATTTCCTTCTATCTTCACATTACTACCCTCCTGGGACTGAGAGATACATTTTGGATCTTGCAAATTTCTGAATGCGGCTCTGGATGTACAATACATGATGTAAGTTAATATTGTGTCATGTACCTCTTTCATAACACATCTCCACCTGGCACTGTGCTGAATGACACTTGGGGTCTAGTAGATTTCTAAATGCTACCTTGGATGTGACATAGTCCGAGTCCCAATCATATCCTATACCCTTGTCACTTTCAGAGCTGCAATGGGTGCCACTTGTTTTGGGTGGCAGCTAGAATCCGTCAGCACTGTGCTGACACTCACAAGGTCTGATAAGGAGACTAGCAGACTTCTGACTGCTGCTCTGAATATGACAGTAGTATAAAATATAATGTAACTATTGTGAGGGATTAGCGTTTAGGATCGGTAGCAACCTGGGCATAAGCAGTCAGAGACAGTGACACATAGGATAAAGTCTTTAGTCCAGGCTTTGCCTGGGTTTATTTCCAAGCAAACAAAAGCAAAAGACAGGCCTTAACATCAGGCAAACATAACGTAAATCCTGCTCGTCTGAGCACTTACTATACATGGAGCGTCCCTGTCTACGTACTGGTAAACAAATGACTCCTGCACACCGCCAGCCAGGACTCTCAGACCTGCAAAGGTCTCAGCTCTCCTCCTGGCCCTGTACGCCCAGGCTTTATAAGGCCTGGTACCAGCCCCACCTGGTACATGGGAGTGGCCATCCCACCCTTCGCTTTGACCACTCCAGGAAAAGCCGGCCCGGATTATGTGGCTTGGAGCCACTTACACGCTACAACGTGTTAGTAACTTAGTGTTACTGACACCATACTGCCGGCTTCCTCCACCGAGCCCAGGCTGCTCGGTGGCACGTATCTGCCCAAGCGCTCCCCAAGGCAGCATAGGAGAGCATCCTAGGCGAAATATACCTGCCCTCCAGCACCTTGCCGGTCACCGTCTCACACTATGTATTACATACTCCAGTCACAGCCGGAGCTGCATTCACACCTCTGGTGGCTGCCATTTGGAATCCTTTAGCACTGCACTGATAGACGTGCCCAGGACTGATCAGACTTTTGCCAGGCAACATAATGTCCTATACTACAATCATACCAGATCTGCACTCATCACCATTGGGCTGTCATAGTCCTATTTTAAAGGTTTTTTCTGGTCCAGACATCTGCGTTAAATATGCTATTATATAATTTGATGTGATAGGGTGTGGTGCAGTGGATTATGGGAAATAAGGTCAAAGCCACATATATCATAGTTCATGAAATGCTTCATTCCTACATTCACCCCACGTATGGATGTTAATTGTTCTGCTGCTCTTTAGGGGTAAACAGTACAGATGGAAATGGTATCATTTTTCCTTAAGGAAAGCACCTGGAAGGTGTGACGAGACCATCCAAGGCCATGACATCTCTGAACCATTCCTCCAAAATATCACCAACTGTCTGTCCGCTGTCCCTAATACTATGTCCTCCCTTTTTCCCAAACTTAACCTCTTTAAAACTGACCTCATCTTTCCGCCTTCCACCCGACCTCCCCTCAACATCTCCATTCCAGTGTCTGGCACCATCATAACCCCCAGACGACATGCCTGATGCCTTGGTGTCACACTGGACTCTGACCTTTCCTTTACCCCCCATATCCAGTCTCTGGCCCAAACATGCCACATGCACCTCAGAAATATTGCTAAAATACATCCGTTCCTCACCACGGACACGCTAAAGACACTTGTGGTCGCTCTCATCCACTCCTGACTCGACTACTGCAACTTGCTACCCATCGGCCTCCCCCGCACTAGACTCGCTCCAATCCATACTAAATGCGGCAGCTAGGCTCATTTTTCTATACAGCAGTTACTCAGACGCCTCTGCATTATGCCAGTCGCTGCATTGGCTGCCCATCCACTGCAGAATTAATTTAAACCCTTCAACCTCACTCACAAAGCTCTGCATGGCGCCGCGCCACCATACATCGGCTCCCTCCAATCCGTAAACCACCCAGTCCGCTCACTCCGATCCGCTAACACACTCAGATTAAACACCTCTGTAATACGAACTTCACATGCTTGCCACCAGGACTTCACCAGAGCAGCACCCATCCTCTGGAACGCTCTACCCCAAGGCATCCGGACAATTCCCGATGCACGAAATTTCAGACGCACCTTAAAAACACACCTCTTCAGGGAAGCATACCAAATCCCCTGACCTAGTTCTCCGCTCCTCCCTATGCCTCCCCACATCTTCCACCCTGTCTATCACATACGACCTCTACCCCTGTACCACCTTACCGCCCACCCCGTTTGCTTTCTAATAACGGATTTCCACGTGAAATCCCCTACTGCCTGTGTTCCTCATGCCTCACTGCCCCCCTTGTATCTCCTGTATAGCCCCCACCCCTTTTGTTTCAAACTGACTGTACCTCACATTGTAATTGTTGTACTGTTTGCATTTATCCCATGCTTGAAAGCGCTGCAAAATAAGTTGGCGCTATACAAATAAAGATTATTATTATTATCCATGCTCCTCTGGGAAATATGCAAATGGTAAGACTCAACAATACCTCTACAGCACCACCTATTGGAAGGCAGCATTCCTGCAAGTCCATGTCAGACTTCTTAAGAAACTTTGTAACAATGAAGGGGAATATAACATAAAGCCAGAATTTTTCCCAGTCATTGTTACAAAGTTTGTTAAAAGGTCTGACATGGACTTGCTGGAATGCTGCCTTCCAATAGGGGGCGCTGTAGAGGTATTGTTTCATCTTCCCATTTGTAATGTTTGAAATCCACTGAATCATTGGCGTCCTCTTTCTTTTCTTTCAGATCAAAGCTCGTTCTCAGCTACGGATCTCTGGCCTCTTCCCATCAGCCTACTGGTGTGGACAGGCCTTGGTGGACACTGCCCTCTACTGGCTGCTACTTTTTATGATGGTAGCCATATTGTTTGCATTTAACTACAAAATAATTATTCCTTTCTGGCAGGTTGCCCTCCTGGTAAGTGTGATTCTTCATATTTGTGTAGTGCTACTACAGTTCCTAGAAAAAAAGAGAACAATCTTAACCCCTTAGTGACGGAGCTTTTTTGCTTTTTTCCCATTTTTGTTTTTTCCTACTCCCTTTTAAAAAAATCGTACCTCCTTTATTTAGCCATCGACGTCGCTGTATGAGGGCTTGTTGTTTGCGGGACGAGTTGTATTTTTTAATGGCACTATTTATTGTACCATAAAATGTACTGAAAAACTTTTTAAAAATTCTTAGCGGAGAGAAATGGAAACCAAAACGACATTCCACCATCTTTCGGTGCGTCCTGTTTCTACGGCGCACAAACTGCAACAAAAAAGACCTGATATTTTTATTCTATGGGTCAGTACGATTGCTACGATACCAAACTTATATAGTATTGTTTTTGTTGTAGTACTTGTATTTTTTTTTTTAAGATATTTAATTTATTTCAATTATTTTCTGCGGTCATTTTGTGCGCGCGATAACGTTTTTATTTTTTCGTCGACGTAGTTGAGCAAGGGCTTATTTTTTGCGGGATGTCCTGTAGTTTCTGATAGTATCAATTTGGAATACATACGTCTTTTTGATCGCTTTTTATTGCATTTTTTCTGGGAGACAGGGTAACTAAAAAAGTGTATTTCTGGCGTTCATTTTTTTTTCTGGACGTCGTTCACCGTACAGGAAAAATAATGTGCTGCTTTGATAGATCGGACTTTTACGGACGCGGCGATACCAAATGCATATTTTTATTTTATTATTTAGATTTTTTAATAATAGATATGGCAAAAGGGGGGTGATTTAAACTTTTATAACTTTTTTTTTTTTACAATTACAAAAACTTTATTTATTTTTTTTAACATGCGATGCTTTGATCGCTCCTGCAGTATGACGTAATACTATAGCATTACATCATACTGCTTTTTCACAGGCAGTCTATCAAGCCACCCCACGGGGATGGCTTGACAGGCAGTCTGCTAAGGCAGCCTTGGGGCCTTTCTAAAGGCCCCCGTCTGCCATGACACCTGTACGGCTCCCCCGATCTTACTGCGGGGGGCCGTGCGGGGCTGTTCGGGGGATTTAAATGCTGCTGTCAGAATTGACAGTGGCATTTAAAGGGTTAATAGCCGCAAACGGCCGAGCGCGGCTATTGCCTGCGGGTGTCAGCTGTAATAAACAGCTGACGCCCACGCTGTATGGAGGGAGATAGCGGCGCTACCTCCCTCCATGCACATCCTGCAACAGCAGGACGTAGTTTTAAGATAGCGCCGTCACTAAGGGGTTAAAGGAGCTTTTGCAGGGCGGACAAAGGAGTATGTCAGGCGGCAATCCAAAAGGTCCTTTTACAGGGTGGATAAAGGAGTATGTAAGCCGACGTTGGTTCCCTGTGTGTGCACAAGTAGATTATCTGCTCTGTGGGGATGATCATTGTGATCAGCTGGACATCTCTCCATATACATGGCCTAATGTGCAGCCGACCAGCAAGCATTAAATGCGCACCTAAATGACACAATCAGCCGATGAAGGAACGTTCGCTTGTTTGTCTGCTGAGCGTTGGTCATTTTACACAACTCAATTGTCGGTCAAGCAAGTTTTCGTAAGAACGTTCAGGCCCGTGTGCAAGGACTTTAACCCTGTCTGTACATATTACTGTCATTTTTGTGAACACAGGGTCAGTTCACACCCCGTTTCCATGGAATTTAGTGAAGGCAAGCTGTCTTCTTTTCCTGCTTTTTGCGCTGTGTTTCATGCTCCCCCTTGCGTATTTGCGCAGACTTCTATGACAGTTTCGCTGTGGAAAACGCAGGAAAATAGAGAAGGACCTATTTTTTTTTTTTGGTACATATGAAATGTGCAAAACGCATTTATGAGAACGATCCCATTGAAATCAATGGGTTCTATTCTCTGTGTTTAGCCACTACACGCTGTCCGCTGCTGACAGATTCCTCCTGTCCTCTGTTGACGGCTCCTGTACTTAACTGATGAATGCTTAATCTGTCGATGCCTTCTGTAGTCTGCTGACACCTCTTGTACTCCGCTCTGTCGGCTAATATTCAATATGTTGGTGAGTGATTTAACTGTTACACAATATTGTCTTGCAGATCCTGGAAATCCTTGTCTACGGTGCATCCATTGTTCTTTACGTCTATTTAATCGCCTTCATCTTTAGAAAGGGAAAAGTTCATCCAGATCGATGGTCATTCCTTTTCGTCATATTAGGGGTATGTTAGGAGATGTCCTATGATATCAGTGCACTTTAGAGGAGCTCCACTCTGCAGACACTTCATGATATGCTCTTTTGAGAACTGGTCCATTCATAAGAAAAATGCAATACTTAGCCTGTAGTGCGGGTTGAGTTATGTGTATGCACTGCTCACAAGAGCCTTTTAGGCTGGCTTCACATCTGTGCTGGAACCTTTTTTCCCCGAGTCGTCCCCACGACAGCACCACCTGAGATCGTCTCCTCCTGATAGGACAGGAACACATCGAGAGGTTAAAATCTCCCCCCCTTCCCCACCTTCCTCAGTGTTTTCCTGTCCTGCCAGGAGGTGGGATCACCGAGAGGGGCTGGTGGAGACGCCAGCCAGAAGATCCTTACCGGCGGATCGGAGGGCAGTGGGTCAGCCTGTCCTCCCTTCCTGCAGAGCCGCTCCTGGGACGCCATATGGGGTGGTTCCCCCGGGCCAGGTTCCTCCCGCGGCGGCTCATGGGGGGTTCAAAGCGGGGCTCCAGCTCTTCTCCCGTGCCGGCTTAGGACCGGGCGCGGCGCTTCCGGGATCCCCTTGACGCGTGTTGGAGGGGGCGGGGCGCCGCGTCACATGACTAGTGCGATGACGTCATCTCGACCGGAGCGTGGAGGGGGCGGGGCTTGGTCCAAAAGGCGCCAAATTTAAAAAAACATAGGAACCTGAGAGAGGATAGAGGCGCAGGTCAAGTAAAAGCCATTCGGTCAGTGTTTGGCTTACTGCCCCAAGAGTGTCTGCAGCACCAGCAGTAAACATGAGTGCTCCAGCACCAGAGGTTGCGGAATGTTCAGCCGCAGCGGGAACTGTAAGTAGCCAGTGGGGCAAACAAGGTCATGCAGATTCTTATGTGTTATTGTGAAGGTTGCATCCTTATCCGCAAAAATTTTGTTTATCTGCCAGGGGGATAAAAGGGATGCGCCTCCCAGAACAAAAGCAAAAAAATGCGCAGAATGCGGCGCAAGACTGCCGGCTACGTATGTGAAGTCGTTATGCAAAACATGCATAGCCAGGCTAGTTAAGGAGGAATCGGGGGGGATTCCTTGAGGATGTCAGGAAACTGGTCAGGGAGGAGGTACGGTCAGCCCTGACAACTCTAAAAACACCACCAATGGGGGCATCCAGGGCGAAACGCCGGAGAAGGACGTATAGCCCAGTGGAGCACTCAGATTCTGAAAAGAGTTCATAGTAACATAGTAACATAGTATGTAAGGCCGAATGAAGACATTGTCCATCTAGTCCAGCCTGTCTATCCTACTGTGTTGATCCAGAGGAAGGCAAAAAACCCCAAGGCCAGAAGTCAATTAGCCCTTTTGGGGGAAAAATTCCTTCCCGACTCCCTAATGGCAATCAGACTGTTCCCTGGATCAACCCCTAATAGTTCCTACCTGCCTATATACCAGGATTGACACTTAACCTAATATTTATATCCTGTAATATCCTTCTCCAGAAAGACATCAAGTCCCCTTTTAAACTCCTCTATGGATTTTGCCATCACCACTTCCTCCGGTAGAGAGTTCCACAGTCTAACTGCTCTTACAGTAAAGAACCCCTTTCTGTGTTGGTGATGAAACCTACTTTCCTCTAATCGTAGCGGATGTCCTCTTGTTACCGTCGTGGTCCTGGGTGTAAACAGATCGCGGGAGAGATCCATGTGTTGTCCCCTCATGTACTTATACATGGTTATTTGGTCGCCTCTTAACCTTCTTTTTTCTAGAGTAAATAGTCCCAATTTGGATAACCTCTCTGGGTATTCCAGTCCTGTCATTCCATGTATTAGTTTAGTTGCCCTTCTTTGAACCCCCTCCAGCACTGTAACATCTTTCCTGAGCACCGGTGTCCAGAATTGTACGCAGTATTCCATGTGAGGTCTGACAAGTGCCTTATATAATGGAAGGATAATGTTCTCGTCCTTCGCCCCTATACCTCTTTTGATGCACCCCAAGACTTTATTTGCCTTTGCAGCGGCTGACTGGCATTGGTTACTCCAGTTTAGTCTATTATCCACTAATACCCCCAGATCCTTTTCCATATCACTTTTCCCTAGTGGTACCCCATTTCGGGGTCAGAACCGGAAGAACTAGTGCTCGAGGAGGAAATACCCAGAGGAAAGTTGGGAGGAAATACCCAGAGTGGACGTCACAGTGGCTAAGGTGGCTAAAAAGACAACCTTGCCCTTCGAAGACGCCACGCAGCTGAGGGATCCAATGGATCGGAAGATGGAGAGCCTACTGAGAAGATCATGGGAGACAACCGCCAGTACACTCAGACCAGGGGTCGCAGCCACGTGTGTCGCTAGAACCCTGGGGGTATGGCTGGAGCAGCTGGAACTCCATATTTCAAATAAAACGCCGAGGGAACAAATCATAGATTCACTCCCTATACTAAAAATGGCCACAAGTTTTCTGGCGGACGCAGCAGCAGAGTCGGTAAAGCTCTCGGCGAAAGCAACGGCCTTAACCAATTCCGCTAGAAGGGTCCTGTGGCTAAAGTTGTGGTCAGGCGACTTAGCCTCGAAAAACAAATTATGGTCAATCCCATTTCATGGCCAGTTTCTCTTTGGTCCGGATCTGGACAAGATCCTCGAGAAGGCATCCCACAAAAGAAAAGGATTCCCGGAGGAGAAACAGCAGAAGGGGAAGACCTTCTTTCGGGCCCCAGCACAGCAGCCAGAACCGTATAGGGGCAAAGGCAAGACAGGCTGCTGGAGTTACCCCAAGGGGGGTAGAGGGAGGAATTTCCTCTTCAACCCTCATCAAGGGGATCCAGCCAAACAGAAGCCCTGACGCCATCCCAGTAGGGGCGAGGCTGGGGAAATTTTGCGGATCGATGGGCCTCGATTTTCAGGGGCCCATGGATCCCGGAGATCCTACAGCAGGGATACCGGATCGAACTGGTGTCCCTCCCCAGGAGAAGATACGTCACTACAAGAGGTCCAGCGCAACAACTGCACCTGCTCCAGCAAGCGGTTCAGGACCTACTACGTCTAAATGCAGTGTCATTCAGAGCCTCAGAGAGAAGAGACCTGGGGGCATTACTCCAGACTCTTCATAATAAAGAAGCCAGGCGGGGGATCACGCGGTCGCCAGCCCTACAAAGCATCTCACAAAGAATCTTTCGCTGGGCCGCATCCTCTCAATTTCAGCAACACACTTGAAGGGATCCCTGAATCAGAGGGCAGACTTCCTCAGCCGGAGGCGTATAGACCTGGGGGAGTGGTCTCTATCCCAGGAGGCATTCCGAATCATGACGGACAGATGGGGTCTCCCACAGCTGGACCTGTTTGCATCCAGACAAAATACCAAGGTAGAGAACTTCTCCCTCATACCGGAGGAGCGGCCAACAGCGGTGGACGCCCTGAGCCAGGATTGGGGAGGAGAACTGGTGTACGCCTTTCCCCCAATTCCATTAATCCCAAGAGTGTTGCAGCACTTGAGGTCGCAGACATGCACACTGATCCTAGTGGCTCCCTTTTGGCCAAGGAGGAGTTGGTTCAGCCTTCTAAGAAACCTGAGCATCCAGGACCCAGTCACCCTTCCCGCTCACGCGGATCTACTAACACAGGGGCCTCTCAACTACCCCGATATAAGCAGACTCCACTTAACAGCCTGGATATTGAAGAATCCACACTGAGAGGCAGGGGGTTCTCGGACAAGGTAGTCAGGACTCTAATGGCAAGTAGGAAAGAGACAACCAATCTCATCTATCAAAAGATCTGGAATAGGTTTATCTCTTGGAGACAGGGGAAGGATTCCTCGAGCCATGGTGCTGACATCCCATTAATCCTGGATTTCTTACAGGAGGGCCTGGATATGGGCCTCTCCCCGAGCACCCTAAGAGTCCAGACAGCAGCCCTTAGTGCCCTATTCGACACTAAGCTAGCAGAAGACAAGTGGATCAGTAGATTCCTGACAGCGGCAGATAGGTTGCGACCTAGACCTACAAATCTATGCCCCGACTGGAACTTAAATTGGGTCCTGAGGCTATGTCTGCGGAACCCTTCGAACCAATTGAAGGTCTCTCAATAAGAATGCTCACAATTAAGACAATTTTCCTACTGGTCATTTCCTCAGCGAGACGGATCATAGAGCTACAAGCCCTATCCATCCGCCACCCGCTTCTCAAAATCACTGACACCAAGCTAGTCTTCAAAACAGACCCGACCTTTATGCCTAAAGTAGTGTCACCATTCCATAGGGCCCAGAACATAGTAATCCCCTCGTTCTTTAATAACCCAAAAAACGAGAGAGAGCCCTAAATTGCTTAGATGTCAGGAGAGCGGTCCTGAAGTACATCGATGCCACAGGTCACTGGAGGCAGGACGACAACCTGTGCATCCAGTTCTCAGGCCCTAACCAGGGCAAAGCAGCTAAAAGCTCTATAGCCAGGTGGATCCGCCTGGCCATTACTGAATCATATAAGTCCCTGGGGAGGGAGGCCCTCTCGGCTCTTAAAGCCCACTCCACGAGGGCAGTAGCGACTTCATGGGCTGAGCATAGCTCGGCGTCCGTGGAACAGATATGCAAGGCAGCAGTGTGGAAAAAGCCACACACTTTTGTCAAACATTATAGGGTAAAAGTGCAGCTAGATGAGGACATGACCTTTGGTCGTAAGGTCCTCTCGGTGGCAATCCCACCCTAGAATAACCTTTAGTTGGTACGTCTCAGGTGGTGCTGTCGTGGAGACGACCTGGGAAAAGGGTGATTATACCTACCCGATAATCGGGTTTCCAGGAGTCTCCACGACAGCACCCGTACATTCCCTCCCGAAAGAAGTAGATGTATATAAAAAAAAAAAAGTTTAATAGGTATATACGTTTTAAAAAATACCAGATAGGTAAAAATTTAAGTTCGCTCCTACCCTGGCAGTTCATTATAATACACTGAGGAAGGGGGGGGGGGAGGCTTTAACCTCTCGGTGTGTTCCTGTCCTATTAGGAGGAGACTATCTCAGGTGGTGCTGTCGTGGAGACTCCTGGAAACCCGATTATCGGTAGGTATAATCACCCTTTTTTCGAGGTTTCGGCACAGAATGCCGGAAGAATGCAGGACTTTTTTGTCCTGTAAACTGCCAGACAGCTGAGCGGAAACCAAACTGACCACGTTATAGTCAATGGGGTCAGTTTGGCGCTGTTTGGTTTTGTCATAAGACGGGTATGTTCTTCCAGAGGATTTCCTGCTTTCAAAAAGAAGCAAGAAAGCAGAACCCCCAACGCAGTTGTGAAAGCAGCCTACCATTGACTGAATTTGCCACTTATGAAGGAAATTAGATTTGTCTGGCATGACTTGTTTGTTACAAACCCATGCTGGCTCTGGTTAATTACTCCATTTCTATTCAAGTACTTACATACATGCTGTTTAATAATTTGTTCAAAGATCTTTCCCGGTATAGAATCAGCCTCACAGGTCTGTAGTTTCCTGCATCCGCCTACTTCCCTTTTTTTAAGATGGGGACATTTGCCCATTTCCAATCTTTTAGGACTTCTCCTGTTCTCCAGGAATTTTCAAAGATTATGCCGAGTAGTTCAGCAATTACCTGGCACGAGGCACCAGGCAAGGCTGCCCCCTATCCCTGGCGCTATTTGCCATGGCGATAAAGGCACTAGCCATAAGACTGCAATATACCCCGGAGGTCATGGGTATTCGATGGGAGGGGTGAGACAGTGTGTTAGGTCTCTATGCAGATGACATGATCCTGCTTCTTCAAGACCCAGAAAACTCCTTTCCTCAAGCTCTTAATATATAATCCTGAGAATTGAGAGAATATATTATATTAACTGGCCAAAATCTGCAATCATGTATACTGCTCGGGATCCACCTGTTGACCCTCATGTCTCCAGGTGTGGCCTGCCGGTAGTATCCAAGTTAAAGTATCTTGGAATCACCATGTTATGCGACCATGAAGGGACAATTGACGAGACCATTTCCTCATTACAGGAACTAGTCAAGACAAAACTCAAATTATGGTCTAGGTTGCCCTTTTCAGTGGTGGGTTGTATGAATTTGATCAAAATGGTCATTCAGCCTAAATGCTTATACATTCTGCAATATATGGCAGCTAAATGTTTTTCAAACCTTGAACTCCCTTATGGTATTTATCTGGGGCTCTTCTCGCTCCAAATTGAAACTATCTACTCTACAGAGACCCAAGGACCAAGCTGGAATGGTTTTATCAGACTTTACTATATAGCAGGCCAGAGAAATATTAAACCCTGGTTTATGAGAGAACAATTGCCCCTCATGGACCACTACCTGGATGGAGGGTGAAGGGAAAGGACTATACTCAATGTCTTAGAACACCCAGAATTACCTAAATCCTCCGCCTTGATACAACTGCACAAACTAGCCTTGTCTATTTGTCGCATCACTAAGAACATTCAACATTTCACTGAAGCGGTGTCAGATCTCAAGCTATTGCACCACCCTGCTTTACCCTCCTTACAACTCATACCTGACTACAGGTACTGGACCATGCTGGGTGTAAACACACTGGAAGATCTATATGAAAGCAATGTGCTCATATCATTCACCCGACTGCATGAAGAATTACAGGCACCCCAACTCCCAACTGTTGAGGTATTTCCAATTACGCCATGTGCTAAACTCTCAATTCCCCCTACCCTAACCAAAATTTCTAACTACTCTACCATAAGCATATTAAAATCTCAAGGACCTAAAGGTCTAATTTACATATTGTACACACACCTACTGTCAGTCAAAATTAGCCATAACCCTTTAACAGTTTACGACAAACTCACATCCCCCCGCTATCACCAGAAGACTGGCAGAACGCGGTGGACTCGCACCTATCTGTATCCCCAGCTCTTAACAATAAACGGATACAACTGTATATTGTCCATCAGTCCTATTTAACCCCGGTCAGATTACATAAAATGGGCAAGATCCCCACGCCTGTGTGCCATATATCACCAGCTAAATGCAGGATTCTAGCATTTAATATGAGACTGTTCTTATATTATAGAATTCTGGGTGGACTTCTACTCGTTTCCTTTACTTTGAACCCAAAGATAGCACTGTTCGGTTTATTGGATGGGGAACTGTGACCGCACTACACTCGGATCTTCCTTAGGCCTCATGGCCACAGGTGGGTCGGATTCCGCATGCGAGAGCCCACAGCAGAATCCGACACTGCCCGCGGCCGGCACCCGCACATACCTGTCCGGGTCCTCTTTCTTCTGTACTGTGGATGTGTGCGGAAGTCGCGGCTGGCGCACACGCGCAGTTTATTTTTTCTTTTGTTTTGAACTCCTGCTTTCCCATGAAATCCATGGCCGCGGATCGGACAGCTTCCATTGACTTCAATGGAAGCAGTCTGTGCGGGAACCGCAGTAAAATGCAGCATGTTGTGATTTGTTTTCCGGACCAAAAGATCTGCAAATCAAATCTGCATGCTTTAATTCAGTTGCGGACGCCCATGCTTCCCTATTGGCGGCTTGTATTGCGGATCTTCCGCAGATTCCGCAAATCAAATCCGCCCGTGGACATTGGGCCTTAGGGGGGAGGTCTTGTTGGCCAGGGAGACAATTGCCATGAGGTGGATGGCAGTGGAGCCGCCTTCTATCTCAGGTTGGATGAGATGTAGTGATCTGTTACGAAAAAGTGATATACCAACACTGGGGATGTCCCAACAAATTTCAAAAAGTATGTGAACCTTGGCTTAAGTCGCACCAAACACTACAGACTGATTAACTGAGACAGATATACGCACTGCAGTCCATAGAGATAAACACCTATGAGTCAGTATGTTTGTTGCAATGTATGTTAACAGACTTTGTTCAATTTATAAAAAGAGAGAGGAAATCATTTCTCCTCTTCCGTTGTCCCTCACGTATGAGAGAGAAATATTGGACAGATTATGTGGAATTATGCTCCTTGTATTAACGATGCAATTTTTTGAATAAAACGAAGTAAATAAAAAAACATTGACAGAATTTGTAGGTTCTCTCAGAACAACTATTTGTAAGTTCATTTACTGCAAACTTACTTCAGTTCAAAAGAGGTTTATTGATGAATAGCAGGCAAGTGTGCCGTAAGAACCCCCATAGAAGTCTATGAACATGCTTGAAGTATATGGTGCAGGTGTGAATGACGCTTGATGCTGTGATTTACTCTCAGGATTTGTTATGTCTCTTCTTTCAGATTTCCGTCAATTTCCTCTTTGCTGGATTATTTTTTGTGGGTCTTTTCAGTTTATACATCGCCTACTTGTTCTTGGTGCCTCCCAGTAACTTAGGAGCTTTTCTGATGCATCTGGTAAGTAAAATGAAAAGTGTTCAGCATTTTTCTTTACACAGCGCCAAAATCCAAAGCACTATTGATGATGATGGTTAGTAAGAAGAGGGACTTCATGTTCTGTGCTGGAAGACCACAAAAAAAAAAAAAAAGAAGCCATTGTGTCCACTACTGTTGGTGCGTGCGCCATTCCTAACTTCTCCCCGGGTCCCTATTAATTATTTGGCCACTACATAGTACTATGATTAGTGCATTGTATGGTACTGTTATGTAGATACTCAGAGCACTAATATTTAAACAATGGACATTAGTAGGACCTATCCTATATGATAGCATTGTATGGTAGCATTACAATATATGGTGGTATTATCTGGCCAAATTATTATTTTGGAAGTACTATAAATGTTGTACACTTTAGATAGCTGCCAGCTGAACAGCTATACCAATCAACCCCCAAGGCCAGTTTTAGAAAAAGTGTGGCCCTGGGCAAAATTTAAAGTGGGACCCAAGATGATTCAATATTGTACGAACACCACAGTAACAATCAGCAGGGCCCCAGACTAAAAAAATTACCTATGAGCCATTTGCTTCTAAGCTGAAACACTTGGGGTGCGTTCCCACATACGGCCTGCGGCTGAGACTCCTCTGAGCTGCAGCTGCCAGTAGCCACACAATCTTGCTGACCTTATTGGCAAGATTGTGCTTCCATTGGTAGCCACAGTTGGGCAAAGTCTCAGCCGCAAGTCGATAACTGGTATGTGGGAATGCAGTCTTAGGAGCCAAATAATATTTTGGGTCACAAAATTTTAGAAGAAAATACCCTAAAGGGAACCAGTCACCTCGGAATGGTGCCATAAGCTAGGTTACGGTGCTGTTTGTGGAGGTGATGGGGAGCTGCGGTTGTATTTTTTTCTATACTCGCCCACTCCCCCATACGGGCGTTGTCCCTCGGTGAAGTCCATGCGCAGTTCAAAAACCTGAGTTTTTTCAGGCCACTGTGCACACTGCCATAGACTTCTGTGGGAAAGTGTGCACACAGTGGTCTGAAAATAGTCAGATTTTCGGACCACACATTAAATTTACTATATATATGTATACAAAATACATCCCCCAGCTCCCCTCTCATCTCCCGAATAGCATCATAATTCACTTGCTGTTCTGAGGTGACAGGTTCCCTTTGAAATTTATATAGCCTATATCTCACTATAATAAGACTTAGGCTGCTATGTCAGGAAAACTCTAGCGGTATCCGGTACCGCTCGTGTAATAGGACTCTTATGTGTGCTGCTCCCTCTCCTTGCATCTCAACAGACCCCGCAGTACAATTACATTCAGTCTCTCCCACCCGTGCAGTACAATGAGGGTGCAGAAGTTTCTTGCGGCTAAAACCTTATCAACACGGCCATGCTTCCACTGGCTACCGTGGCTGGGCAGAGTCTCAGCCGCAAGAGGTTTCTGTTATGTGGGAACACACCTTGAGGGTTTCAATACATAACGATTGCGAACACTGCTGGAATAGCGCTTATTGCTGGGCTGCACCCACACTTGCAAGTTCATCCCTCCGGTTATCAAGAAAACACCTGCGCTGGCTACAGCCACTAGGCACACATGTAATAGAAGGTCCCCGCCAGTGCAGTATGGTTATATCCAATCCTGGACTCATGAGTTCCATCATTATGACGCGCCCAGGTGATGGTCACATTCAGCGGTTTCATGCTGCCATGTTATATCATCCTTAGAAGTGGAAGCCTCATGCCAATCATTTAGGGGTTTATATTTTATGGGTTGTCTGAACCGCGGCCCCAAGTATTGGCCCCTACTGTGCTGATAAATTTGAATCCATACATGACTTTTTTTTTTTTTCTTTGCTCCACAGAGTCTCTGGATGTTCTTGGACGAAACTAGTCCTCAGCTGGAAATGTTTCTGTATCTAACAGTTGTAAGTATCTCAGAGGATCACGTACATGTATGCATGCGTGTGTGTGTGTGTGTGTGTGTGTGTGTGTGTATATATACATATATAGTGTGTGTGTATATAGATATATATATATATATGTGTGTGTGTATATATATATATATATATATATATATATATTATATGTGTGTGTGTGTGTGTGTGTGTGTGTGTGTGTGTGTATATATATATATATATATATATATATATATATATTGTAGGCAGTTAAAGGGTGAAGTTGTGGATGGAGTATATCTCCCTCCCAGGCTCTTAGTTTAGACAGGGTGGCGGTCCAGTCCACAACTTCACCCTGATTCTTAGGAAGCTCAGCTGTAGGCACTGACTCTGTTACTGGGGCATAAAAGGCTGCAGCTCCCAAGTAGTCAGTGCCTGACAGCCTGAGGAGGAAGCCTCTGAGCACCCTGCGTGGTGCAGCATTTCATTTGTTTACTGCATGGACTTTGTGTTGCTGTTTTCTATGGCCTGGAAGCATACGTCAAAATAAAGACAAAAGCAAGCTTTTATGAACTTTGGAGTCCAGTTTGTCGAAGCCGCCCCCACCCCCTGGAGGACATTACTACAATAAATAAAATGTATATATTACAGCACGTCCCAGCTTTTGCATAAAGTATGAATATTTCCATACATTCTATGTAAGGGTACTTTCAAGTATGGTGGAGTATTCCACTGGAGGCAAGAAAATATTTTGCCGCGATTAAAAATCTGCACTAAAAATCACATCAAACACACAGATTTGCAAATGGCTAAATTTCACCACAAATTTGTGTCAGAATCCACATGTTAGAAATGCAGATTTTGGTGTGGATTTTCATAGGCCATGTAGAGTTTCCTGTCTATGAGGCACTGTACGCTTTCCTGGTCTCTGCTGCTGTTTACTTCTGTTACAATTCGGTCTTTTCAAGTTTTGGTTTTAGCAAGCAGAACCTGTATCCAGGCTAGATTGTCATCTGAACTCCAGTTTGATGCATGTTACCTGCACTGATACACTGTAACAATCTACCGGGAGAGAAATTTTGGCTGCTGATGTGTTTGGGTGCTATTTCATTAGCGCTGGCATTTTCCTGATAATTGTCGAGTGGCCCCTGTGAACGCAGGAGCCACCCGGTAAATAGCGATGTTGCAGCTTGTTCAGAGCACTAATAGTTGGGTGGTACCCAGAAGTTGCGAGTGCTAACGGCTGCCACTAGCGCTTGTGCAGTAGTGCCCTTTAGCTCACAGAGGGTTATCTATACTCTAATTATTACACCTGTAACAAACCCTCAGCTGTAAGGAGTGTTAGCTGTGTGTGCCAGTTTTGACCTCTGGATGTAAACAACAATGTTCCCTTTAGGCTGGGCTCACATGGGCGGATTTCGATTGCGAAATCTGCAATCTGGGTCCTTGCAGAGGATCGGCAGCAAAACGCGGGCATTGAAAAGCATGTAAATTCACTTTTTCACTCACACTCGTGGACACGAATTGCGTATTCCACGAGCAAAGGAAAAATTGCAGCATACTCTATTTTGCCATGGATTCCTCATGGACGGCCTGAATTCAATGGTGGCTGTCCAACCCGCAGCCCAAAATTAACATTGTGTATGGGCTGTGGGTACCTGCGTCATCACCAAGCCACGGCATGAGAAATACAAGCCATAAAAAAAAACAAAAAACTGACTGCGAGCGACTGTGATGCAGAATCCGCTCCGCCTGTGTGACTGGCCATGTGATAGAGAACTGAAATCTATGCCTGCTGTGAGCAAGGAACGGACATAAATGATAGCGCCACTCACTTCTGTAGGCAATTTAAAAAAGTGCTGAGAGAAGCATAAAACTACAAAAATTTCAAAATGATTGGGCAAACGTGGTGAGCACCAGGATTGTAACTTATCAATTGTGCTGCACATGCAGAGCTTTCTATTTTGCAAACAAAGTACCAAAAAATAACGTGGCTGACACTAGGATGTGGCCTATCGGAATCCCACTCTGATGATAGGACTGCCCTGGCTTATTGAACACAGTTATTGGTCATGGTTTGGACACATGATCAGAGGTTTTTGCGGTTCATACAGTCTTCTGTAGGTCTTTCGCTGTTCACTTTGTGTAGTCGCCTGAAAAAAGGCACTACATAGCGCTGTTTAGCTGTGGGGACCGGTAATATGATAACCAGACCTTGAGGGTTTAATCTGAGTCATTTTGCACAGCTGATGCAGGTAACCTAGCAACCAGTTAGTCGTTTTTATTTCAGCTACACAAGTTAGAAAAAATGCTTAGTGACTCGGATAAGGCAGGTAGCTTAGCAACCAGATAGGTTGTGATTGGCTGCAGGCAAACTGGCCAGGTGACAGAGGCGATAATGGTCGCAGGAGGCAGAAAAAAATGATAAGGAATAGAGAAACACCAGGTAGAGAGGCGCCAGAAGGAGAAGCGTCAAGCAGAGAAGTGCCAGGGAGGAGAGAGAAGTGGCAGACAGAGCAGAACAAGCAGGAGCGATAAAAAGAGAGAGGCAGGAGAAGAATCAGAGAAACGGTGAGTGAAGGAGAGTCAGCTGTGACAGTGAGTAGTGGAAAGATAAGAGAGAGAGCTGAGATGAAGAGAGGGAGATAAGGAAATAAAATATGTAAATACGAAGAGGGATGGAGAAAAGAAATCCAGAGTAAGCTCCCAGTACATAAAAATGTTGAACACAGGTGTCTTCATTGTTGCAACTTGTGTAGCATTTCTTATTCACTGAGGCCTAATTCCCACGCTGCGGAAATCCGCGGCGTTGCCCCACAGCTATTAGGTTCTATTGAACCTAATAGCGCAATGCTCACGGTGCGGAATTCCATCGTGGAATTCCGCCCCGTGAAATCACCCGTAATCACCCGCAGCACGTTCTGTTTGCTGCAGGCGTACTCGCGGACGGCTTCCATTGCAGTCAACGCTATCTTCCGCTGTAGCACAGCAGTAGATAGCGTGAAAACGCTTCCCTGCCCACCGAAGCCCGCACGGGATGCGGGGCAGCGGATTCGGAGGGGAGTATGGTGTCTCTGGGGGGTGCCGTGACGGATTCTGCTGCGGAATTCCGCTTGCGGAGCCCGTCACGGCCGTGGACACTAGGCCTGAGTGTGGTGAAGCAAATTGCCTCATCTCCCTGCTTTATTTAATAATACCGTGTTACAGCAAGTTAGGCAAAATATCTGACTCCGTGTGTTAGGCTGCCTGTCCGTGGGAGCAGAAGCCAGCAGACGCATCTCCGCCAGTTAGCCTATCTGACAGATAGGCTGACTGCAGAGAATCGCTGCAAATTGCAATGATTCTCCGCTCATGGACAGGGGGGAAGTGCTCTCCATAGCAACGCTATGGAGAGCGTTCACTGCGTTCCCTGCGGCCGGATTCTTGCCACAGGGAACGCAATTTAAACTCGCCCGTGGGCAGGCAGCCTTATTCAGCTCCTCACCAGTCACGACTTCAAATTGTGCCCGAGGGCTCTGGTGTCCGAACTAAAATAAAAAGAGAAAACAAATCAATTAATCGTTCACAATAAAATTAGCGCTGACCGTATTTGGGTTCTTTCTCCCCTCTTTCAGGGTTGTGATCTTAACAGCACGCCCACTCCTAGCGAGAGTAGCAACAGTCCTGAATGTTCTTCATTTGTAAATAATTTGTTTAACCATGGATTGATAAACACCCAGATCTTTTTACACTGGATTTTTAGCCTTTTCCAGCTTTATGCATATGTAATTTGTCTTTTGACGTGTTTTGAAAGTTGTTTGCATTGAGGCTTCGTTCGCAATAACCAGTCTTTCCTGAGAGCAAGCATGTCAGTAACCAGGCTTTGTGTGGCTTTATTTAATGGGCAAAACACCCATGAAACCCACATTTCCAGTCTCATCTCTTTAATTTAAACATCTAGCACCCCTACATATAGAGTGTGATATGCTATTACAGGACTGTATAGGTAATAATAGTGCTCCATGTATCACTTTGTCACTTTGGGGCTGTATATAGAAGTATGGTGCTCCCAATGCTACTACAGGTCTATATATAAACAGGGTCTCACTATAAAGCTGTATATGTATTGGTTGTACTCAACATATCACTATACAGCTGTATATAAAATGAACATGCTCTCTATTTGACTATAGAGCTGTTTATGAGGACTTTGGAGCTCTGCTCTAATGTCTTAATTGTCTTAAAGGGGCATTTCATTGCATTTTTGCATTGGCCCTACCTAACACCAATGTGTGGTTACATTTGAAGGTTTGCTGATGCCACGTACTTTTGTTCACTCCACTTGCTGCCAATTTAGTCCAACCCACAATATGAGGCCACGTTTCGATTTTTTTTTGATTTTTTTTTTTACAGAGCCACTTTAAGTTCCCAATCAACTCCTGGATGTAACTCAGGATCATTACAGGAAAATTAATATCATATATGTACACAGTTTATAGAGATTTATTCTATATGTGATGACGACAGGTGTACATGGGCTTTAACTCTGGGGTATAATGTACCTATGACTATTAACCCCTTAGTGACGGCCGTATCGTAAAACTACGTCCTGCTGTTGCAGGACGTGTATCTCCCTCCATACAGCGCGGGCGTCAGCTGTTTATTACAGCTGACACCCGCGGGCAATAGCCGGGTTCAGCCGATCGCGGCTATTAACCCTGTAAATGCCGCTGTGAATTCTGACAGCGGCGTTTAAATCCCCCGAACGCTGTTCGGGGGTCCTGTATGGCCCCCCCCCCCCCCCCCCCGGGGTAAGATCAGGGGAACCGTGCAGGTGTCATGGCAGCCGGGGGCCTTTAGAAAGGCCCCACGGCTGCCTTAGCAGACTGCCTGTGAAAAAGCAGTATGACGTAATGCTGTAGCATTACGTCATACTGCAGGAGCGATCAAAGTATCGCATGTTAAATTCCCCCAGGGGGACTTCAAAGTAAACTAAAAAAAAAAAATCAATAAAGTTTTTTTAATTGTAAAAAAAAAAGTTATAAAAGTTTAAATCCCCCCCTCTTGCCATATCTATTATTAAAAAAGCATTATTTCCCCATGACATCATGACAGCATACGCTGGAGGTTGCTCACCTGCTGACCTGAAGGGACAGGAAGAGGCAGAGTATAAAAAGCACCTCCCCTCCACCAACACCAGTGTTTTTCCTGTCCCTTCAGGACAGCAACGGCAGAGCTCCAGCAACGCTGTCCCATGCCGGAGGAGGACTTACCGGCGAAGCGGCGGCGTGGATCTTTCGGGCAGCCCCGGCAAACCCAGTGGGAAGGACCCCATCTGGGAGCTTTCCGGGGACTGCGTGGGCCGGGGCCCAAGTACGGGTTGCCGGCACCACTGCGGCCGTCATTTCGGGCGGCGGCCGCCATCTCCGGTGGGCCGGGGTCCAAGTACGGGCTGCCGGCACCACTGCGGCCGTCATTGCGGCGGCGGCCGCCATCTCCAGGTCCAGGGCCGACAGGAGCGCTCCAGGGGGCGCGGTTTCGGATACAGCGCGGTGACGTCGGACGCTCCGCAAAGGGGGCGTGGCCTGGCGCGGCCGGCGCCAAATTCAAAAATCCGCTGCCCCTGCATCAGCTGGTGGTGTTTCTCCACGCTAAGGAACGATCCTAAGCACAGGAAGCGTTCCTGCAAGGCGCAAGATGTCGACCAGAGAGGACCCAGAGACCCTCCTAACTGTAAGTGGTCCAGTGGACCAACCTACACCTGCACCACATACACTTCCCGACTAACTGAGTTTCCCTTGTCTTACAGGACAGGGATACTCAAAAACCGAGGGAGGCTAGACGCAGGAGTAAAAAATGTCCAGTATGTCTAACCAAACTCGACGACTCCTGCACAAAAACGTTATGCGCTACCTGCTCCGCGAAAATTATGCAGGAGGAAAAAACTTCCCTTATGGCCGAAATTCGGTCAGTCGTCCGAGAAGAAGTGCAGTCCTCTCTCTCGGACCTCCAACCTGGGCCTTCCGGGGTTACACGCAGGTCGGTTCCGGCGGTGTCTGAGTCTGACTCCGACATAGCGGAAAATGTGGATTTTGACGGGGAAGTGACGCAGGAGGACACGAAATATCTTTTCTCTACCGCAGACATGGATCAACTGCTGAAAGCGGTACGCAGGACCATGCAGGTGGAGGAAGACGTGCAGCAACCCCGCACAGTCCAGGAGGATATGTTCGCGGGGTTACTCCCGCAACAAAAATCTTCATTCCCCGTAAACGCCGCACTCAAGCAGCTGATTCTGAATGAGTGGGAGAGCGTGGATCAGGCTCCGCTAATCCCCAGGGAATTTAAAGAACGCCTGTTATTTCCGGGAGATGAAGTGTCCTTTTTGGACGAGATACCTAAAATCGATACTGCAATTGCCATGGTATCCAGAAAGTCTGGGTTGCCCTTTGAGGATACGTCCCACTTAAAGGACCCGTTGGACCATAAGGTGGACACATCCATGCGTAAAGCCTGGTCTACCTCCGGTCTCATCATGAAAGCTAACATCGCGGCCACTTCCGTGGCTCGTTCCATGGCAATCTGGTTGGACCAATTCGCAGCCCTAGTCGACCAAAAAGCCCCTAGGGAGGAGTTCGCAAGTGGCATCCCTCTGCTGCGAATGGCAACAGGGTTCCTGGCGGATGCTTCGATGGAAACAGTCCGCCTCGGAGCCCGCATAGCAGCCCTATCGAACACCGCCAGAAGGGCAGTGTGGGTGAAAGAGTGGTCAGGGGACGCAGCGTCCAAAAATAGGCTATGTACCCTACCGTTCCGGGGCGGGCGTATATTCGGACCAGATCTGGATCGTCTGCTGGAGAAAGCAGCTGACAAGAGTCACGGACTGCCTGCCACCAGACCACCCAAGAGACCCTTCACCCCTCATCCCTCGTCTACGTACGCCGGGAAGGGGAAGACCGGAAGATGGTCTTATCCAAAGGGCGGAAGGGGTAAGACTTTAACTTTTGTCCCTCAGCCCATACTTTCGGGCCCGGTAGGGGGTAGACTGGCTCGCTGTTCCCATAGCTGGCGTAATATTACAACTAACGAGTGGGTACTGCATCTAGTGGCGGAGGGGTACAGGATCGAGCTACTATCCCGCCCCCCGGACAGGTTTATGATAACCCCAACCCAGTCTCCAGGCCTAGAACAGGCTCTGTTGGAGGGCGTACGGAACCTGCAGGGTCTCGGCGCGATTATCCCAGTCCCTAAGAAGGAACAGGGAAAAGGCTTCTATTCCCCCCTCTTTCTGGTTCCCAAACCAGACGGCTCCCACCGCACCATTATCAATCTAAAGCAACTGAATAAATTCATTGAATATAGGAGATTCAAAATGGAAACCATTAGAACTGCAACTCCTCTAATTGCCAGGGATAACGTAATGGCTACAATAGACCTTAAGGATGCCTATTTTCATATCCCTATTTACGCCAACTCACAAAAATTCCTGAGGTTTGCGCTGAGGGTGGAGGGGGAAATCCGCCACTTCCAGTTCGTCTGCCTACCATTTGGAATCTCCTCGGCTCCGCAAATTTTTTCCAAGGTCGTGATGGAAATGGTGGCCTTCTTACGAAATCAGGGTGTCATGATCATCCCCTACTTAGACGACTTCCTGTTGGTGGCAGATTCCCCGTCTACTCTGAGATCACACTTGGAGTCCACATTGCAATTATTTAAGGGGCTTGGCTGGATTGTTAATGAGTCAAAATCCAACATGGAGCCAGAAACCAGGAAGAAATTCCTGGGTGTCATCCTGGATTCCAGTCTACAAAATTCGTCCCTTCCTCCCCTAAGAAAACATCTTATCATAGAGGAATGTTCCAACCTATATAAAAAACATAGGGTAACGATAAGAGACGCAATGCGGATCCTGGGACTAATGACTTCGTGCATCGGCGTGGTCCCCTGGGCCCAATTCCACAGTCGCGGACTCCAGTCACTAATTCTCCAGAATTGGGACAAGTTGCAGGCTTCGCTTGATCAGACAATCCCTATTCCTGCGGAAGCCAGAGCTTCACTCCGTTGGTGGGTGTCGTCGGACAACCTGTCTCAGGCATCCGATTGGAATTTGGACCCGGCCGTAATAATCACGACCGATGCCAGCGCCAAAGGGTGGGGGGCCCACTTTGAAGGCGGTTATGTACAGGGGGCCTGGGACGTTCACGAGAAAGCTAGCTCATCGAACTTTAGGGAGCTTAAAGCGGTATGGAAATCCCTGCGTAGCCTGCAAACACGGTTAGTGGCGAAACATGTGAGGATCTTCTCAGACAATATGACAACAGTATCACTCATTCGCCACCAGGGTACCACCAGGAATCCTCCACTACAACGACTGGCGGGGCGGATCCTGCAATGGGCGGAAGGCACAACAAAGTCCCTATCGGCCTTTCATATAAGAGGAGCCGAGAACTCAGCCGCGGACTTTTTAAGCAGAAGGAAAGTGGACCCAGGAGAGTGGGAACTCCATCCAGAGGTGTTCAGCCTTCTTGTGGAGAAGTGGGGGGTACCAGAAGTAGACCTCTTTGCGTCAAGCGCAAACACCAAATGCCGGCCTTTCTTTTCCAGAGGCGCAGAGAAACAGGCCTTGGGCACGGACGCTCTCTCTCACCCCTGGGATTGGGACCTAGCGTATGCCTTTCCCCCTCTACCACTAATCCCGCTTCTGCTAAGGAAATTACTGCAGTCAACCCTAACAGTAATTGTTGTAGCACCATATTGGCCCAAAAGACCGTGGTTCCCCCTCCTGAGATCCCTGTCAGTGGGAGAGCCCTTCCACCTTCCAACAAGACCGGACCTACTGTCGCAGGGCCCTCTTCTTTACCCGGAAGTTCACAAGTTCAGGCTTACGGCCTGGAACTTGAGCGGGTAAAGTTCCTAGGGAAGGGTCTTTCCCCTAAGGTTATTTCCACCATTAGCGAGAGCCTTAAACCCTCGACACACAAAATCTACTCCAAAGTCTGGAAAAATTTTTCGGAGTGGTTAGGCCAGGACATCCAGCAGCTGGATCAGCCAGACGTCCGGAAAATCTTAGATTTTCTCCAGGCGGGCCTGGATAAAGGTTTGAGTCCGAATACCCTCAAAGTCCAAATTGCGGCCTTGGGGGCATTCTTCGATCTCGCGCTGGCGGAGCACAGGTGGATTAGGAGATTTCTTAGAGGGGCGAGCAGATTACATCCATTCACACGGGCCACGGCACCACCCTGGGATCTAACCATAGTCCTTCAGGCCTTATGCGACCCCCCATTTGAACCGATTACGGATCTATCCATCGCCTGGCTGACATACAAGGTAGCCCTGCTTGTGGCAGTTACGTCAGCCAGACGCGTGGGGGAAATCCAGGCCCTCTCACGAAGGGCCCCATATATGACTATCCACCCGGACAAAATAGTTTTTTCTTTAGACCCATCCTTCCAGCCTAAAGTATTGTCAGATTTCCACAGGGGCCAACCAATAGTTATTCCAGCCTTTTGCCAAAATTTCAAAAATGCAAAAGAACAAAAGCTCCATAATATAGACGTCAAAAGAGCGGTACTAGCGTACCTCGAGGCAACAGAAAGTTTCAGGAAGTCTGACAAACTTTTCGTTCAATTTCAGGGGCAGGCCAAAGGAAAGGCCGCTTCTAAAGATGCGATCGCCAGGTGGCTCAGGAGAGCCATCCAGGAGGCTTACAAGGCCAAGGGCATCCCCCCTCCAGAAGGATTGAAGGCCCACTCAACGAGAGCGGTGGCATCCTCTTGGGCGGAGAGAGCGCACGCGTCGATTGAGCAAATCTGTAACGCAGCCACATGGACTTCAGGCCATACTTTCATCAAACATTATAGGCTGGACTTTAAATATAGTCGCATCCTTCGGTAGGAAGGTGCTCCAAGCCGTAATCCCTCCCTAAAAAGCCCATGCCACTTATTTGGTATTCCTCCAGCGTATGCTGTCATGATGTCATGGGGAAAACGGGAATTTTTTCTTACCGATAATTCCCTTTCTGGAAGACATCATGACAGCATACGGGCTTTTCCCCCCCCCCCCCTTACCAACATGGTTACCCTAGTTTGTCCAACACATGAGGTAATGTGTATGCTTTAACTTTGTTTTCTGAGGTGTGTGATGTCAATAAAAACACACCTTCTGGTTAAATAGCTGGTCACTGTGGTCATTTGGAACGCACTGGTGTTGGTGGAGGGGAGGTGCTTTTTATACTCTGCCTCTTCCTGTCCCTTCAGGTCAGCAGGTGAGCAACCTCCAGCGTATGCTGTCATGATGTCTTCCAGAAAGGGAATTATCGGTAAGAAAAAATTCCCGTTTTTTCCTGCACGGTGAACGTCGTCCGAAAAAAAAATAAAGAACGCCAGAAATACACTTTTTTTTAGTTACCCTGTCTCCCAGAAAAAAACGCAATAAAAAGCGATCAAAAAGTCATATGTATTCCAAATTGATACTATCGGAAACTACAGGACATCTCGCAAAAAACGAGTCCTTGCTCAACTACGTCGACGAAAAAATTAAAAAGGCATTGCGCGCACAAAATGATCGCAGAAAATAATTGAAAAAAATTAAATATCTTAAAAAAAAATACAAGTACTACAGCAAAAAATACTATATAAGTTTGGTAATCGTACTGACCCATAGAATGTTGTTTTTTTTCCATTTCTCTCAGCTTAGAATTTTTTAAAAGTTTTTCAGTACATTATATGGTACAATAAATAGTGCCATTGAAAAATACAACTCGTCCTGCAAAAAACAAGCCCTCATACAGCGACGTCGATGGAGAAATAAAGGAGCTACGATTTTTTTAAAGGGAGTAGGAAAAAACAAAAATGGAAAAAAGCAAAGCTCCGTCACTAAGGGGTTAAGTAGATTCTTTTTTTCTTGTTTCAGCCATGTTTGCACATCATCGTATTTGTGGGAGTTCTTTGGTTTTTGGAATGGAGATTTGGAAAAAGGTGTCTGAAAACAGATCCCATATTCAGGTGAGAAAAGAACATTTAGATTGTGTTTACAATAGACTTTCAGTAATGTTAGTGCTTGGACCCTTCATGGAGCACTCATGCCCACGGCTATATAGAAGGATTAACTCTGTGTGCCGCTGTACGCGTCTAGGGGAGAATACCTCTGTAATCAGGGGCGTAACTATAGGGAATGCAGGCGATGTGGTTGCACACAGGCCCCTGAGCCTTAGGGGGCCCATAAGACCTCTCTTCTCTATATAGAGATCCCAGTACTATGAATAAAGCACTCCATTTGGGGGCCCCCTTACATATTTTGCATTGGGGCCCAGTAGCATCAACGTACTACATGTATTTTTGACGCAATGTTAGAGATCATAACAAATCCACAATACGTGCCTGAGCCATCAGGACTTCCTACTGTAAGGCTGATCTAGAGGGCTTCATTGTACTCTCCATCATTAAAGGGGCACTTCGGTAATTTTATTCTTCATTCTTGATGCATCTATTACCCCCAGTGTTTATAAGTGAGCTAGCGTTACCTTGGTTAGTTATTCCTTTCTATCTGAAGCTCCTGGCCTCTTTTTCCTCCGATGGTCATGTGATCTCAATTCTGACCAGCTCAGATTTACTTGGGGTTATGCTGTCTGAAACTAGTTGATTTTTTTAGTCTGTGTGATGGTATTACCAAAGACTTTTCAGTCAGTGTGATCGACCCTGCCACAGAAATTGTCTGAAGGTGGATACTGACACTCCTATTACAGTTACTGATGATGATCACACAGCTCCTGTCACACGGTTGTAATAGAGGAGATCACTGCTCACCCTCCTAACTGTATACTTATGGTCTGTAGCGTATTTAGCTGAATATAGAAGGTGAGGATAATTAATCTATTTCCCCAGCAGGCAGATATAGTGTAGTCTCCAGCTAATGCTGTGCTGATGCATCATGGGGTAGACCTGAAAGTAAAAACAATCTCACCATGAAGATGGTGTCTTATAAGGGTGCTGCACTGCATGGAATGGACTAGACACAGCTTTGCCTCCTGTGCTGAGGCATAACTTGAAGTTCTTGGGCCCCAATGCAAAACTTGTAACAGGGCCCCCAACAATAATACTTTATTCATAGTACTGGGCTCCTTATATAGAAAAGAGGCCTTATGGGCCCCCTAAGGCTTGTGGGCCCGGGTGAAACCACATCCTCTGCATCCCCTATAGTTACACTAGTGCTCCTGTGGTTGCGTACTGAAGTGCCCAAACGTGCCTTTGCAGTGGCTTTTGCAAAACCGACGATGTCGAGGATGTTCTGAGGTGTTTTAGGACTCCACCACACCCTAACAATGATGTATTTGCCTTTGCTAGTGCAGTAGTAGGGTGACTTTCTGCTCTGAACATACTTTAGCATTGACTATTACATGCACAACTTTGCGCCCTCTTAATGTGCTCGCCGTAGGGCTGGTAAATTGCCATCATATACATTGTATTGTAACATTGTATAGTATAGGATCTATATTTCTTTTTTTTTTTCAGGTTTTCTCAAAGAAAAAATCAGTTTAAACAAAACCCAGAAGAACTCGAGGACGATGATGAAGAAGTCCTTGCTGAGAGAGAAAGGGTTAAAAACTTGAAGAACACAACAGATGTGGAAGAAGTTAGTATCGAAATCATTGATCAGCACCCTGCTACATTATGTTCCTTGGCTCCAGCAGACTTGTCACATTCAGCCTGGTCTGTGGGTGGGCTTCTAGGCATACCTGTAGGCTGATAACGCTGCTGTATTTACAGGGCATACGTTTTTGTACACCACTCACAAACAGTGGGATGACATCTACTTGGCAGGCTGTTACATGTGCAGTTTTTGTTCAGGTTTTCTGACACCATTTTTGCGGCCCTGTCAGATGAGTGAACACATACTGATATGATGAGCGTATGCACAAGGAGACTTACCATTTGTGTTGGTGTGTCACATATCAGTGGTGTAGCAGTAGAGGTTGCTGGAGATGCAATTACACCTGGGCCCATAGGCTAGGGGGGCCCAAGGACCCCCCTCACTACTGACCTTACTGGGCTTCTAGAGGTTATTGCAGGTTTTTTTTTTTTTTTTTACAAGTCATAACTTGCAGTGAACGTAATAAACAATGACATTTAAGCTCTCCATAGACTCCCCTGTGTGGGAGAGTCAAACTTACAAATGACAAACAACATGCTGTAATTTTCATGCTCACTAGAAGCCGCCAGGTGAAGGGGTGCGCTGACAGCGCCAGAAATGAGCTGCAGATACTTTGCTCATTTCAAGCCAAAATTCGCACCAATGGTCACTGCTTCCCTGCAGTGTGAGGAGCACATGTCACATTTCCAGCAGTGAAAGGGTTACAGCCTGTAATTTACTGTAGCTCTTTCTGGCTCCTAGAGGGGAGACAACTCACATCATTCACCCGTCCTTTCTCTTAAGATATGCTGTTTGACATCTGAGATGTATGTGTGTATGTATTTTGGGGGATGGACGATGGCCATTGGGAATGGGGCCAAGCTGAACATTTGAACCCGGGCCCATGAGCCTTTAGCTACACTCCTGTCACACATGCTCTCACAAAAAATTTTGTGCATGTGAACAGGTGTTAATCAGAAAAGGAGAGTGATTGTTCTCCGTAAGAGAAACCAATAATCTGAGTAGGTTGGAAAGCTCGCTGTAACATCATGTATTTCTGTTAGCCATTAAAAGGTATCATATCTACCAGATTACTTGGTTTCTCTTGCTGAGAACAATCACAGTTTGCTCTACTGACTAACACGGTACTAAACTTGTTTTTCTTCTTCAAAAAAAGGAGATACACACATAAAACACTCCAATACGGATCGCTATGGATGAAATAAAGTTTGTGTATCTGAATGGGCATCTAACTCTCTTACCCTTACCCTCATCAGTTTGTAGTTGTACATACTGGATCTCAATGCGGATTTCACCCACTCATTTGATGAGTTGAAATCCTTGCTGAAAATCTGTAATATTAATTGACTTATTGGTGATTTAAGGTTCCCACTGCAGGTCCGTTTACACTACAGATTTTCTCTGCATCCTGTGGATGAGATTTTTTGAAGTCTTCTCCAATTCACACTTACTGTAAGATTGTGCTAATTCACTGTAAAAGGGAAGGCAATACTTACTGATACAAGCGTAGGTACAAACAGCAAATCCATGCAGCATGCTGAAAAGGCAAAATGTTACCTATAAACACAACAGTGACAACCATCGTGCTCCAACGGTTGTAACAATGACCCCATAAAAGTATCACCCCCAGTGCCCGTACTCCTCATAACCGTACTGACCACAGCTCCCCATAAGTCAACCTGCCCTTATAACAATACCAATGACAACACCCAGTCAGAAACAATAAACCACAGTCAGAACCCTTAGGACAGAAGGCTCATTAAGGCAAGAGGATTAACCCGATTCTTCTTTATTAATAAATGAACAGCCAGTATGACGTGTTTCGGAGACACAGCCCCTTCCTCAGGAATGACTGGGTAGAGTACAAAGTATTGGCTATTGCTGATATGAAAAAAGGCGCATATAGTACTTAGGTAGGAGATAAGCTGGCATCTGGCCCCTTACTGAGACTTTTTTTTTAAATACCACAGCTTATCTCCTACCTGAGCACCATTTGTGCCTTTTTCCATATCAGCAACAACCAATACTTTGTACTCTATCCAGCCATTTCTGAGGAAGGGCCTGTGTCCCCAAAACGTGTCATGCTGGCTATTACTTTAATATAAAGAAGAATCGTGTTAATCCTGTTATGGCGATAGCCTGCGGAGGGTCAGCAGGGTGTACCTCTTGACTGAAGTCCAGGTGCAGTACTGTACTACCTGTGCAGTAGGGCTGCAACACCTAGACTTCAGTACGTCATATGACGGAGGAATTAAATGACAGAGCCCACACAGTTATGGATTCATCAAAGAATTCCCACCCGACCTGGGTCAGGCGGCTTTTATTTATAGCCCCTTACATTAGGGTGTCACAACATCATTGGACAATTAACTATGCAAGTTTATTGGTTAGTTTTCAATCCAATATTTTCATACGGCAATTTAATTGCACTCATTGGACATATTCTCATCCTTCATTTGCATACCTTCAAGAAACTTCCAAATCGCAGTGAATAACCTCTTGACGGAGTGCCAAGAGGCCAAGCAGCTCAAAGTTCTTATCTCATCTCAGCATGTGTGTCCCTGTACATAGAACACGGTCACGCTGTTTGTTTCATGATTATTCTGTGGCGTAATATTTCAATATCACTTATATACACACTCCTCTATATATATATATATATATATATATATATATACACATACATACACGTACACTCTCATATATATACATACATACCCAGTCCATGATTACTTTATAACTTTATTACATTATGTTATCCGTTAATACAGGCGCCAACACTGCCTCTTAGTTATATCCTGATATTCCTGGTATGGCTTCTTGAGCCAACATGTGGAAGCCTCTTGATATTCTTATCTTCTCTTAACATATGTCTCTCGGTACATACACAGTTACACAACCCAGTTCATGAAGTTGTTTTTCTGATATATTCGATGGCGTCTGTCATTGCGCAGTTTAAATTCATATAATATATTAATATAAATTATCCATAATCATATATTTTCCATTACAATCTCGCGTTAATAAGCCTTCTGTTCTAAGGGTCGTACCTGCAGTCCATTGTTTGTTGTTTTTCTGTGATTTCTACCATCACGCCCCATTA